>NC_064303.1:38690963-38747433 GCF_023373825.1 Bactrocera dorsalis | reverse complement strand
ACTGGGTTCGTATCTCTGGATTGACAAATGAAACCAAAGGCCGTTTAATTCACTTCAACAAAATCTCTTTATTTTACAACTCGTCTACACTATATCAGTTTACTCTTAGCACTGGATGATTACGTTGGCGCTGCCACGGCTTATATAGCCCCGCACTCCTCGCTGATGCCGACGTGTCCTTCTAGAATATTGCGTCTGGAAATTATAAGAACATAATGCTATACGGCGCCAGACTCAGCAATTGTTTAAGTAGACAAGCAGACAGCTGCGGCGCTAGATGTCTATTGTTTCGACAAGCCGACAGCCGCGGCGCCAGATGTCTACAACAAGACAAATGCTATTCCACATACCTACAGTTTTGTAACAATATGTATAATATAAATGATCATGATGACGAAAAAAGTTGAAACCCGGTTGACTGTCTGTTTGTTTGTCAGTCCGTCCGTGCAAGCTGTAACTTGAGTAAAAATTGATATATATCTCGAAGAAACTTGGTATGTGAGTTTCTTGGACACCCGTTACTTATGTACTCTTCTGTGTTGCAAATGATGTGCAATCTTACATTTACAAATATCATAGCAAATTAGTTCCTGTTGCAATAAATTTATAATTGGAATAATAATAATGAGAACAGTTGCATTAAACTGAGTGAATTCTGCTAGGTGAAAGTCTTAAGAATTGTACTCGAATCTATTTATATACAAACTCGCATACTTTTTTCGTTTTTTATTCCTATATACTATATGTACAGATATATGTAGCTAAACCAAAATTGATAATTTTGCAAGAATGTGGTTGGTCTAGATAGTAAAAGGCATCAGGCAAATAAATAAACCAAGCAACGAAACAGACGAATCACAAATTAACAACTGTGTTGCGGGACACAAAAATTGGATTACACAGCAAAGCACATAATTACACAGCAGTATCGTAAGAAAATAGACTACGATATACAACTGTTGAATGAAAAAAATTATAGTAGGACGAAACAGCACACCAGTGGATGAAATTGAAAGAAGCAAATAAAACGTTTGTTTCTTTACAGTTGTTTTCTCCCTATTTTCTGGGAAAATTATAGCGAAACATTTATTTATAAAAGATAAAAATAAAAAAACACAATGAATTGAATATTTGACATATTCTTATAAAATTTTTAGATTTTGTAAAAATGGTGTTAATACCTACAAAAAATCGGGTGGGGCTGTGCCGGGGCAAACGGCCGTTAATTTTAATGTGAAACGTCTATGTTAGCGAAACGCTTTTAAAGTAAAAGTTGAAATGAAAACAAGATTGACGCTGTTTTAAGTATTTTAATAAAAAAGAACAGGTACATAATAGAAACATAAATTACTTATTATTACAATTAATATTCGACAACAATTTTATTTAACATAGGTCTGTGATATGTGAAATAAGAACATTCGGCACAATGCCAACATTAATATTTGTAATGAATGTACAGTCTATAGTGGTATTGCCTAATATTTTCGGTGATGTTTGTACGTAGTTGAGGCCGAATTCATTCCTCATTAACTCAACGAGATAGCTGTTCCGTTGTGGATCGCAATTGAAATCACCGCATAGAACGATTGGAGTCTGCAAGTCTGGCTGAGAGTTCGGTATTAATTTTGTTAAGTTTGCTGAATATGGCAGGAGTGATTGATAAAGACATAGCTTAACAGCTTCAGCCGACGCCTTAGGATAAACAACGTATGATCTTCGACTTTAACGTCCACCAGGCATATGTCACCAACATTATGTTTTCTCAAGACTGAATTTCCGCATGACTTCGTAGAGCTTTGTAGGTTTCTGCAGATTGCAGAACCTCCGGCTGCAGACACTCGCACCGACAATTCAGATGAGGTAGACGGACAATCTGTACGATGTTCAAGTGCGGTGTTATTACTTGCTCTTCGTTCGAAGCCATTGATTATTCATCCAAGTCTCGCTAATTACTATATAATCGGAGTTCATCAATATCTTCATTGCATTCGGCTAGGACGCTCGCTTCACTTCTACTGATATTAACCTCTCTCAGTTGCCTGGCAGATCCAATAGATATATCGATCGTCTGTTCATTCGTTACGTCCATAAGTATAAGTATTCCAAGATACTCGCGAGGTCTGCGGCAGTTCCCGAAACCGTCTCGCTCGCTCAGCCCCGGACATTGGGGTACCTATGCGTGGCCCATAGCCCCCTCATTGCAAAAGTTTATATATTTATTACCACTTTCTGGTTATTTTAAATATAAATATTGTCCAAATTACACTTATTACACCTGGATATGAACTCAATGTCATAACAGCGAGGTGACTATATAAGCGAAATATTCACACCACATTTTTGTTTCTAACACTAATAGTTTTTTAATTATTAAGGTACGATGATATAGACCTTTTTGTTACGGTCCACTTTTTAAACCTGGTACCCGTAAGTTTCAGCGTGATTTTAAAGACGTTTCACGCCAAAAATGAGATTATTTTATTACTCTGTCACATAATTTTTTCCTACAGACGTTTATAATTCTAAAACGCTCAACCGCGCCTTAATTCTTGATCTTATATCGTAAATTATTTTTCTTTTGATTTTTTGATATTTTATATTTCAAATCCAAAGGGTTTTACTCTACTATGAACTTGTTTAACTTTTTTCAAAGGCTTTTGCTCTGGCCTAAAAATAGAATAAAGAATTAAGTAAGTGTACAAAAATATAAGTAAGGGCGAAATAAGAGCAATTTTTCTAAACAAAACAAAAAAACAAAAAAATTAAAATTTCCTCGATCCCCTTGGACAAAATAGAGTTTTGTATCTTAAGTTAGTGTTTAGTTATGGCTTATATAAGTTTTCGGTTAATAGAAGGCTGATTAAAAAAAGTGAGGAAAGTTCTCTGATCGCCATTCACTTGGGAGTGGCCAGAAACGATTTTTTTACATATAACTCAAGCAGCTCATGACATCCGGTCTTTGACCAAATATCCTTTGGGTAGCCTAAGAACATCCGTTTGAAGGCGAACTAAATGAGAAGACGAAACATACCCTCCGCAGGGTTGTTCGCTGGGTTTGGGACCCGCCACGTAAAAAATGCACCCAAAAAGAACAACAAGCCTCGGATGAGAGACCTCCCTTTTGAAGACGACCATGGCAAACGAATTAAGGACTACGATTTGGAGGCATGCACCTGGTTGATTTCCTTGATTTCCTTCCATCTACTACAATGCCCATATTAAAAAGCGCAAATTTGGTGTGGGATTCGTGGTGGGAGAGAGAATTCGTCGCCGAGTACTGTCATTCACCCCGGTGGATGAACGTCTAGCCACAATCCACATCAAAGCGAGGTTCTTCCGCATATCGCTGATTTGCGCCCACGCCCCGACGGAAGAGAAGGACGATGTGACCAAAGATGCCTTTTATGAGTGCTTGGAACGCACTTATGACAGCTGCCCCCGCCACGATGTCAAAATCGTGCTTGGCGACTTTAACGCCAGGGTGGGCTAAGAAGGTATCTTTGGCACTACGGTCGGTAAATTCAGTCTCCACGAGGAAACATCCCCAAATGGGTTGGGTTATAGTTATTTATGGTACTAGATTCCAGCATAGGAGAGAAAACAGACTGCCTACCTCGCAACATTACGATCGACCACAATACGTGCGGGATGGTATAGATACCGAGAGTTGAAGAGGGAAACGATAAACATTTGCAGGCAGAAAACGAAAGGGGCCGAAATGCGTGAGTGTGAACAGCTTGACAAGCTGGCCGACAGGGGTAATGCTCAAAAACTCTACGAAAAAGTGCGGCGGCTAACAGACGGTATCAAGACCGAGGCATACTCTTGTAGAACCCCTAAAGGTGATTTAGTGACCGATTAGCAGAGCATACTGAAATTATGGATGGAAGATTTCTCCAACTTGGTGAATGGCAGTGACAGTACAACTACAGAAAAAGGTGAACCCGATTCCCCTATTGATGACGATGGAGCAGACGTTCCATAGCCCGACCATGAAGAAGTTCGAATAGTAATTACCCGTGTGAAGAACAACAAAGCGGCGGAGGCCGATGGATTGCCGGCCGAACTATTCAAATACGGCGGCGAAGAACTGATAAGGAGCAAGCATCAGCTTCTTTGCAAAATATGGTCGGACGAAAGCATGCCCAACGATTGGAATTTAAGTGTGCTCTGTCCATTCCACTGTCAATAAATTTATTGCACATTATCATTGTGCCTTTAGACCTGGAAAATTAATTACCGATCAGATATTCACTATGCGTCAAATTTTGGAAAAGACCCGTGAAAGGTCATACCACCTCTTCGTCGATTTCAAAGCTGCTTTCGACAGTACGAAAATTAGCTGCCTTCATGCCGCGATGTCTGAATTTGATACCCCCGCAAAATTTATACTACACTGACGTTGAACAACACCAAAAGCTCCGTCAGGATCGAAAAGGACCTTTCCGAGCCGTTCGATACCAAACGAGGTTTCAGACAAGGCAACTCCATATCATGTGACTTGTTCAATCTGCTGATGGAGAAATAAATTCGAGCTGTAGAACTTAATCGAGCAGATACAACCTTTTAAAAGAGTGTACAGCTGCTGGCGTATGCCGACGATATAAAACTCTAATTTGGCACAGAGGAACTACTAAAATACAATACATGTAGGAATTATATCACATGACAACCCTGACAACTACCGAACACATGACAACCATGGTGACGTTAAAAATCAAAATGTAAAGCACAGTAGAGAAGAAGCAAGCGACGCCGACAGACCGTACATTAGTGTTCTAAGTTAAAAACTGTGTAATTAACATAATAAAACAAATGTTAATAAAGTGAACTTAATAAAACTTGAACGAAATATATAATAAATAAGCTAAACAGTGAATTTTCCACACACATAACTAAATAAGCCAGATATATTTTATTTCACCCCCGAGATGGCATTAAAAGATTTTATGGAAGCCAGTGTAAAAATTGATAGTTGGAACCGGCCATGTTTTGATGAAATCGACTAAATGTAGTATGTGGCCTTTTTTTCATATTTCATACATCGCAGTGCGAAAATGGGCGAAGTCGGACTATAATCACACTTACCTCCCATGTAACACAATTTTAGATTTAATTTAAATTTTTCACTTTCCAGTACATAAAGTAAGAAGTAATTAATATAACAGAATAGAATTTTAATTCGATTAAATTATGCCATCTTATGACCAAAAATTGTCCAGATCCAATCATCACTGTTCAAGTCCCTAGGTACCGTATTGTGTACAACATTATCTGTACTTAATTTTTGATCGTAAATAAAGGGAGGATGGAGTCATGTGTAGAAGTTCACGCAAGTGAGGAAAGTTCTCTGATTGCCATTCACTTGGGAGTGGCCAGAAACGATTCTTTTACATGTGACTCAAGCAGCTCACGACTTCCGGTCTTTGACCAAGTATCCTCTGGGTAGCCTAAGAACATCCGTTTGAAGGCGAGCTAAAGTGAGAAGGCGAAACATCCCCTGCATAGGGTTGTGCGCTGGGTTTGGGACCCGCCACGTAAAAAAACACGCCCAGTGAATAGTCATAAACAGCCTCGGATGAGAGACCCCGCTTTTGATGGCGACCATGGCAAACGAAAAAAGGACTACGAATTAAGGGCATGCACCTGAAATGTCCGGTCCCTTAATTGGGAAGGTGCCGCTGCCCAGCTGGTTGATGTCCTCGTGAAAACAAAGGCTGACATCACCGCCGTCCAAGAAATGCGATGGACGGGACAAGGACAGAGACGAGTAGGTCCTTGTGACATTTACTACAGTGGCCATATAAAGGAGCGCAGGTTTGGTGTGGGATTCGTGGTGGGAGAGAGACTCCGTCGCCGAGTACTATCATTCACTGCGGTGAATGAACGTCTAGCCACAATCCGCATCAAAGCGAGGTTCTTCAACATATCGCTTATTTGCGCCCACGCCCAGACGGAAGAGAAGGACGATGTGACCAAAGATGCCTTTTATGAGTGCCTGGAGCGCACTTATGTGAGATGCCCCCGTCACGATGTAAAAATCGTGCTTGGCGACTTCAACGCCAAGGTGGGCAAAGAAGGTATCTTTGGTACTACGGTCGGTAAATTCAGCCTCCACGAGGAAACTTCCCCAAATGGGTTGAGGCTGATCGACTTCGCCGGGGCCCGAAATATGGTTATCTGTAGTACTAGATTCCAGCATAAGAAGATCCCATCAAGCTACCTGGCTGTCTCCGGATCGAAAAACTACCAACCAGATCGATCATGTTGTGATAGACGGAAGACACGTCTCCAGTGTTTTAGATGTGCGTGCGCTCCGAAGTCCTAACATCGACTCGGACCACTATCTTGTTGCAGCTAAGATTCGCACCCGCCTCTGTGCAGCAAAAAACGCACGCCAACAAACACAAGGAAGGTTCGACGTCGAGAAGCTGCAATCACAACATACAGCCGAACGATTCTCTACTCGGCTTGCACTCCTGCTCTCTGAGAGCACTCGTCAACAACTCGGTATAATGGAACTGTGGGACGGCATTTCAAACTCCTTAGGTACAGCTGCAACAGAAACCATTGGTTTTCGGATAGTGCAAAAGAACAGCTGGTACGACGAGGAGGGCTGTGTCGCAGCGGAGAGAAAACATGCAGCCTACCTCGCTGCGTTGCAATCGACCACAACACATGTGGGATGGGATAGATACCGAGAGTTGAAGAGGGAAGCGAGACGCATTTGCAGACAGAAGAAGAAAGATGCCGAAATGCGTGAGTACGAACAGCTCGATAAGCTGGCCGACAGGGGTAATGCTCGAAAATTCTACGAAAAGATGCGGCGGCTTACAGAAGGTTTCAAGACCGGAGCATACTCCTGTAGAACCCCCCAAGGTGATCTAGCCACTGATGCCCAGAGCATACTTAAATTATGGAGGGAACACTTCTCCAGCCTGCTGAATGGCAGTGAACGCACAACACCAGGAGAAGGCGAACCCGATACCCCAATCGATGACGATGGAGCAGACGTTCCATTGCCCGATCATGAAGAAGTTCGAATAGCAATTGCCCGCCTGAAAAACAACAAAGCGGCAGGGGCCGATGGATTGCCGGCCGAGCTATTCAAACACGGCGGCGAAGAACTGATAAGGAGCATGCATCAGCTTCTTTGTAAAATATGGTCGGACGAAAGCATGCCCAACGATTGGAATTTAAGTGTGCTCTGTCCATTCCACTGTCAATAAATTTATTGCACATTATCATTGTGCCTTTAGACCTGGAAAATTAATTACCGATCAGATATTCACTATGCGTCAAATTTTGGAAAAGACCCGTGAAAGGTCATACCACCTCTTCGTCGATTTCAAAGCTGCTTTCGACAGTACGAAAATTAGCTGCCTTCATGCCGCGATGTCTGAATTTGATACCCCCGCAAAATTTATACTACACTGACGTTGAACAACACCAAAAGCTCCGTCAGGATCGAAAAGGACCTTTCCGAGCCGTTCAATACCAAATGAGATTTCAGACTCCCTATCGTGCGACTTTTTCAATCTGCTGCTGGAGAAAATTATTAGAGCTGCAGAACTGAATCGAGCAGGTACAATCTTTTATAAGAGTGTACAGCTGCTGGCGTATGCCGATGATATTGATATCATCGGTCTCAACACCCGCGCCGTTAGTTCTGCTTTCTCCAGACTGAACAAGGAAGCAAAAGAAATGGGTCTGGCAGTGAACGAGGGCAAGACGAAATATCTCCTGTCATCAAACAAACAGTCGTCGCACTCGCGACTTGGCACTCACGTCACTGTTGACAGTCATAACTTTGAAGTTGTAGATAATTTCGTCTATCTTGGAACCAGCGTAAACACCACCAACAATGTCAGCCTAGAAATCCAACGCAGGATAACTCTTGCCAACAGGTGCTACTTCGGACTAAGTAGGCAATTGAGAAGCAAAGTCCTCTCTCGACAAACAAAAACCAAACTCTATAAGTCACTCATAATTCCCGTCCCGCTATATGGTGCAGAGGCCTGGACGATGTCAACAACAGATGAGTCGACGTTGCGAGTTTTCGAGAGAAAAGTTCTGCGAAAGATTTATGGTCCTTTGCGCGTTGGCCACGGCGAATATCGCATTCGATGGAACGATGAGCTGTACGAGATATACGACGACATTGACATAGTTCAGCGAATTAAAAGACAGCGGCTACGCTGGCTAGGTCATGTTGTCCGGATGGATGAAAACACTCCGGCTCTGAAAGTATTCGACGCAGTACCCGCCGCGGGAAGCAGAGGAAGAGGAAGACCTCCACTCCGTTGGAAGGACCAAGTGGAGAAGGACCTGGCCTCGCTTGGAATATCCAATTGGCGCCACGTTGCGAAAAGAAGAAACGACTGGCGTGCGCTTGTTAACTCGGCTATAATCGCATAAGCGGTGTCTACGCCAATTAAGAAGAAGAAATAAAGGTCAATGTGTGAGATTTACAATAGAAATTTTTCTTAACAGTATAAGCTCTGTGTATCAAATGTATTGAATCTGGTCAATAATTCCCTGATATGGGGGTGCACCCACTACAAATTTAAAGATTATCGAACTTTCGTTCGTTAAACGTTAGAGTCCCTATAAAGTACAATAAAACTATATGAATGATCAGGGTGATGACTTAATTCGATTTAATCATTTTGGTCAATCTATCCATTATTTTCATGATTTTAACGTTTCATACTTATGTATATTTTAAGCTATTATAACAGCAACTTTCCACCATAATTTTTCAAGAAACCGTCTCCAACGACGAAGCCTAAAATAAAATGAATAGAGAACGTTAGAATCCTTATGAAGTGTATTTATTTTAATAATTACAAATACAATCATGCAACAAAATAACCACCGATTATAAAAACCTGAAACTGAACTATTGTATCCGTTTTGCGTTACTGTCCAGCGATATAGCTTGAAATAAACCCAGATATTCGAAATATTGCTTAATTTTAGGTGTTACGCTATTTCAAAGGCAAAAATATAATTTCACTCGTTAACGTAAGTAGCTTCATACATATATCATCAAAACCACGCCTTCTTACTTCCTAGCTTATGTATTATTGGTAGTACAGGGTGGGCCATCTAACGTTTTAAATTTGAATTACCTATATTTCGACATTGGAAACGTCAAATACCATAAGGAAAGTGACAGATATTCAGTAAAAATTCTAAAATTTACAAAATGGGTCGCTATTCACTAGAAGAAAACGGGGAAATGTTGAACACTTTTTGTTTGATCGAGGATGGTAAATTTTTCCGAAAAATCATCTTTTCGGACGAGGCTCATTTTCACCTTGATGGTTACGTTAACAAGCAGAATTGTCGCATTTGGTGCACAGAAAACCCGCACGCTACACTCAATCTTTTACACCCTGTCTTCGAAAATCGCATAATTACCAAAAGAGTTGTTATGAATTGGCCTCCCAGAAGCTGCGATTTAACTCCGTTGGACTATTTTCTGTGGGAAGCTGTTAAAGATAAATTTTACGCCAACCATCCATAAACAATTCAAGACCTAAAGTACGAGATTCAAGCTGCTGTAGCTGATGTTATCAATTTGATATTATTTTCCCCTAAATTGAAATTAATACTTTCTGAAAATGAATATAACACGAGTTGTTTTTAAACTGTTTTTTATTCATTAATTCAGCATTAGCATAACTATAGCTAGTTTAAATACTTATGTATATAAAGGGTGATTTTTTAAGAGCTTGATAACTTTTTTAAAAAAAAAAACGCATAAAATTTGCAAAATCTCATCGGTTCTTTATTTGAAACGTTAGATTGGTTCATGACATTTACTTTTTGAAGATAATTTCATTTAAATGTTGACCGCGGCTGCGTCTTAGGTGGTCCATTCGGAAAGTCCAATTTTGGGCAACTTTTTCGAGCATTTCGGCCGGAATAGCCCGAATTTCTTCGGAAATGTTGTCTTCCAAAGCTGGAATAGTTGCTGGCTTATTTCTGTAGACTTTAGACTTGACGTAGCCCCACAAAAAATAGTCTAAAGGCGTTAAATCGCATGATCTTGGTGGCCAACTTACGGGTCCATTTCTTGAGATGAATTGTTGTCCGAAGTTTTCCCTCAAAATGGCCATAGAATCGCGAGCTGTGTGGCATGTAGCGCCATCTTGTTGAAACCACATGTCAACCAAGTTCAGTTCTTCCATTTTTGGCAACAAAAAGTTTGTTAGCATCGAACGATAGCGATCGCCATTCACCGTAACGTTGCGTCCAACAGCATCTTTGAAAAAATACGGTCCAATGATTCCACCAGCGTACAAACCACACCAAACAGTGCATTTTTCGGGATGCATGGGCAGTTCTTGAACGGCTTCTGGTTGCTCTTCACCCCAAATGCGGCAATTTTGCTTATTTACGTAGCCATTCAACCAGAAATGAGCCTCATCGCTGAACAAAACACGCGCGCGAAACACATTTCGAACCGAACACTGATTTTGGTAATAAAATTCAATGATTTGCAAGCGTTGCTCGTTAGTAAGTCTATTCATGATGAAATGTCAAAGCATACTGAGCATCTTTCTCTTTGACACCATGTCTGAAATCCACGTGATCTGTCAAATACTAATGCATGAAAATCCTAACCTCAAAAAAAATCACCCGTTATAATTAAAATTGACTTTGCATATTTCCTTGTAATTCTTGTAACATAAATAATTGAAAAACTTATAATTCTTATAACTCTAATAGAAAATTAAAAGTATTTTTACCAATATTTTTTGGCTTTTATAACTTTAAGACCATTATTTAAAACATAAAAATCTATTGGCAGACCACCTTAAGAATTAAATTTGATGAGAGTGTAATTATGTTTTTCACTGCCAACCAAATATGATTGAAATCTCTCAGAAAAATTTAGACAACTATGACTTTTCACTACAATACCAATATTATTTTCGCTGATTAAGAAATCGCATATTTCGTAAATAAGAAAACTGTCTTTAGTAACTGAAACAATGTGGCCAACTTTGAAAGTTTTTCCTCGGAAACTTATACTCAGAATCTACATTTTTAAATGGTTCAGATAAATTTCTCAATATTTCATCAGATAGAACTTTATTTTCAAAATTTTGAATCAACGGGTTAACCATTTCTACTATTGGAGCCATAATATGCTTTTTTATAGATTTTTGAATACTAAGAATGTCTTTTCTCGAAAAATGTGGATGATTGTGCAGTTCAAGTGTAAATTCAAGGACTGAATGCTTGTGGTTTGCAAGACATGGAAGTGGATATTCATCACGATACTATAATTGTGTAAGTGGCTCTTGTGAACCTTAAGATTGACCTAAATAAATGATTTATAAGTAAATATGAAGTTAAGTGGGGTTTGTGACATAAATAGCAAGCATATTTATTTATTTATTTCTAAACGTGCATGTATCTACGCAAAACTTTTTAACTTTTCCCAAGGCGTGCAGTTATGTGCCAACCAACACTTTTTTTCCAAAACGTTATTTGCAGTGCAAGAAATTAAATTAAATATTGTTAAAATAACAAATTATTTTATAAAGTAGGAGTAAAAAGTATTGCATACCGTCAAAAACATCTTCATGAGCTTCCTGAGTAACAGAATTGGCTTTGTTTTCGAACTTTATGATATTAGCCCAACGCGAGAATAATTTACCACTCGGATCCTTTTTTCCCATTTTTCTTTCCAAAAAATAAAATTCTTAATAATGGGTGATTTTTTTGAGGTTAGGATTTTCATGCATTAGTATTTGACAGATCACGTGGGATTTCAGACATGGTGTCAAAGAGAAAGATGCTCAGTATGCTTTGACATTTCATCATGAATAGACTTACTAACGAGCAACGCTTGCAAATCATTGAATTTTATTACCAAAATCAGTGTTCGGTTCGAAATGTGTTTCGCGCTTTACGTCCGTCAAATTTTGTTCAGCGATGAGGCTCATTTCTGGTTGAATGGCTACGTAAATAAGCAAAATTGCCGCATTTGGGGTGAAGAGCAACCAGAAGCCGTTCAAGAACTGCCCATGCATCCCGAAAAATGCACTGTTTGGTGTGGTTTGTACGCTGGTGGAATCATTGGACCGTATTTTTTCAAAGATGCTGTTGGACGCAACGTTACGGTGAATGGCGATCGCTATCGTTCGATGCTAACAAACTTTTTGTTGCCAAAAATGGAAGAACTGAACTTGGTTGACATGTGGTTTCAACAAGATGGCGCTACATGCCACACAGCTCGCGATTCTATGGCCATTTTGAGGGAAAACTTCGGACAACAATTCATCTCAAGAAATGGACCCGTAAGTTGGCCACCAAGATCAGGCGATTTAACGCCTTTAGACTATTTTTTGTGGGGCTACGTCAAGTCTAAAGTCTACAGAAATAAGCCAGCAACTATTCCAGCTTTGGAAGACAACATTTCCGAAGAAATTCGGGCTATTCCGGCCGAAATGCTCGAAAAAGTTGCCCAAAATTGGACTTTCCGAATGGACCACCTAAGACGCAGCCGCGGTCAACATTTAAATGAAATTATCTTCAAAAAGTAAATGTCATGAACCAATCTAACGTTTCAAATAAAGAACCGATGAGATTTTGCAAATTTTATGCGTTTTTTTTTTAAAAAAAGTTATCAAGCTCTTAAAAAATCGCCCTTTAGTTGTCAACGATGGAATGTGTTAAATTTTTTTGGTTTCTACTGTCCAAGTAGCCATGCCTTTCTTGATAACTTAAAACAAGTTGTCCCTTTACTGACGTTTTTAAAAGCTCGCGTAGATTGAAATTCTTCGTTTGAGGCGAACAAAATAGCATACTACATTCTTCCGATTTGACGAAAGACAAATCACTGGATATTTTTTTCAGCCAATCTAAGACTTCGGTGTTTGCAGTTTGTGTCTCCTGGTCACAAATAAATGGAATACCCTTAAAAACAGAATCCACACACTAACTTTCAAATTAAAATTACTTCACATTTGGCTTTTAGAGTAAAATTAAAGTTTTTTCTTGAGCGATTACTTGTAGTGTGCATACCGCTCTATAAATTGAATTGATAATTTAAAAATAAAAGAATCATTTTACCATTTTTGTTCGCCACTCCTTCAAACTGGCTTTATATTGTGCGTCACATCTATCGAAAAAAGCGTCAACGTCGTCAATTTGCATTTTCTCAAAAATGCAACGGGATAAAAAGAATATCACTATCGCCAAGTAAATTTTTTCTAAATTGGCTGATGCAATATACAAACATTAATATGTATGTATGTATGAATTTTGAGACGTTAATAGCAAATTTTAAATTAATAAGAACTCTTTTAAAAATAAAAGGTTTTTCGTTTTAATCAATTTAATATTAAACAAATTAATAAATAAGAAGTGATCTTTTTATTTTCAGTCGGTTTTCTTTTCAAGAGATTTTAGAAGAAATTTAAGCTAAAATTAAGAAGACTTTCTAATAAAATTTTCTTAAATTTTTTCCCCCCTAGCTCTCCTCGCACGAAAAGCTTTTTTAGAAGTCAATCTTATTGATTATAGGTGAGGTTTTTGGCTCTGTGACACTCCTACGTGGGAACGCACTATGGTCGGAAATTTCATTTCCTTGGCCAAAAGTCAAAATGTTTGCAGTCCCGAAATATGTTGTTGTTTCTGAAATCTAGTAGTCAATGCTCCAAAACAACCAAAAATGACTTTTGTTGTTGTAATATGCAATTCACCGTTATTCGGTGAGTCATCGAAGTTGAATTTGTTTGCTTCATTTGTAAACATAATTGCGTTCGGTGTTTTATAGTGCTTACTTCAATTGCTTGTTAAAGCTGAAAACAAAGCGTGTTAAATAAAAGTTTAAATGGAACACGAAGGTGATGGTAAGTTTATTAATTTTGTAAAATATAATACTCAAAAGTTGGATACTCTTAAAAATAAAATAACTTTTTCCGAAAGTCTTTAACATTTTGGAATTTTTTTTTATTTTTTAAGTTTGAGTAAGCTTAACACATTTTGTTTAGGAGTGTTAAGCATAAGATTAAAAACCAAAATTACTTTGAAGTATTTAGTTTTTGAAAATGTTTATCTCGGTTTGCGGTTTTTTGCGGTTTTTGAGTAAATTTTTTTTTTTCAGTCGTTATTTGTTTACAGAATTCAGCAGTTTTTGATATTTGGTTGACCAAGCAGAAGAAAGGAAAAAATAAGGACGCACTAATGTGGAGCCGATAACATTTCAGATGAATGCTATAAGTATTTAACAAAAAAACACGCATGCTTAACAATAATTTGTGTGCAAAGTGGGAAAAGTGTCATAGAAGATTAGATGATTTTAAAATTAAATATTCTGGCTGGCTTTGTTCAGAAACTGTAATAAACAGGCAAATAAATTTAGAAAACAGTAGTAGTTTTGAACTGTACCGTTATATAAGGAGTGAGCGGGATTATCTCCCGATTTCATTGATTTTCGCACTGTCCGTAGGTGTTCTTTTAATATTCAAGCATGGCAAATCTGATTGTTATAGATTTAATAGTTTAGATTTAAGATATATGTACATTACATTAGATTGATATATTATAGGGCGTGGCCACGCCCACTTTTTAAAAATTTTATACACACAGGTGCCCCTTGCTACTTCGATCTCCTGTTCTTAATTACAGTTTTATATCTTAATTTATTGCTTGTGTTAGTAGCATAATTTAAGCTAATTTATTTTAAATATACTCCAGATTTTTTAGAAAATTTGGAATAAAAAGCAAGCTTTGCGAACTGAAGCTTTTACTTTTATCAAGATTGTCACAGAATACCAAAATATTTATTGCTTGATAAATATTTGAATTAATTGTCAATATTTGTTAATTTGTCAAGTGCACAGGAATCAGACTCCATCAGCGCCTACTTCTCTGATAACATAATTTTATATTCCATTTGGTTTTTAAACAACAAGATAAAACTTTGCACGAATAATGACTTTAAATGTGCCACCTTACAACCAACACTTGTGCAAATCTGACCATAACTGAACCAAGCCTTTTCTTCTTCTTCTTTATTGGCTTAGACACAGTATACGTGATTAAAGCCGACAACAGCGCGCCAGTTATTCTTCCTTTTCACTGACTGGCACCAATTGGAGATTCCAAGTATAGCTAGGTTCTTCTCCACCTGGTTTTTCTAAAGAATTGGAGGTATTCCTCTTCTCTATTTTCTCCGACGGGGACTGTTTCACCGTTCACCGTTGCCAATTCACAAAGGACCATAAATCTTTCGCAGAAACTTTCTGTCAAAAACTCATCACTTCGACTCATCAGATGTTGGCAACGCACCATATAGTAGAACGCGAATGATGAATTTCGAGGCAGACGTTTTTTGTTAGTACAGGGTAGGCCATTTAAAGTTGACCCATTTGTTTCTAAAAAAAAAGAACAAAAGAAAACAATGTTTTTTGTTCATTTCAAAAATAAGGGGGATTTGTTTCAGCTAATATTTAAAAATTATATCGCGTAAATGGGCACCTTTAGCTTTGACAGCTAAATGCACTCTTTTTTCGACATTTTCCATGACTTTGGCCAATGTTTCGGATGATATGGCGGCTGTTTCACGTCGAATGTTGGCTTTCAGTTGAGCTAAGGTCTTTGGCTTATTAGCGTATACCTTGGATTTCAAATAACCCCACAAATAAAAGTCTGGTGGCGTCAAATCTGGTGATCTCGGTGGCCAGTCAACATCACCATTTTTCGATATCAATCGCCCGGGGAAAAATGGTCGCAATAAATTGATTGTTGGTCGAGCTGTATGGCATGTAGCCCCGTCCTGTTGAAACCAGAAGTTATCCATGTCATTTTCGCGAATAATGGGTATCACAAAATCCGTTATCATGGCTCGATAACGCTCACCATTGACTGTTGTCGTGGCTCCATCATCGTCTTCGAAAAAATACGGTCCGATGATCATATTCGCGCAAACACCGCACCAAACTGTTACTTTTTGGTCATAAAGAGGCTGTTCTTCAATTAATTGAGGATTTTCGGTGGCATAAAATCGGCAATTTTGCTTGTTTACGCCTCCATTCAACGAGAAATGTGCCTCGTCTGACATGATGAGTTTTCGCCAAAAGTCAAGTTCGTTTTCAGCCATTTCGATGGCCCATTTGCCAAAATTAAGGCGTCGCGGATAATCAGCTGGGTTTAGTTTTTGTGCCATTTGAATTTTATATGGAAACATCTTCAAATCTTTATGAATTATGCGTCGGAGAGTGGTGCGAGAGATGTCTAATTCCTGAGAGCGGCGATAACTCTATGTCGATGGAGTCTCCTCAATACTGGCTCGTACAGCTTCGATATTTTCATCAGAACGTCTTGTGCGTTGTCTGGATGCATGACTGGCATTACTGAGATTACCGGTGTTCACAAATTTTGCGTATAAAGACTTAATTGTGTTCTTAACTGGAGCACTTTTCACTTTATTTTTTTTGCGAAACGCACGTTGAGTTAACACAATTGAAAAGTTATTTTGAATATAAAGCTGAACAATTTCAGCGCGTTCTTTTGGAGTGTACTGTTCCATGGTATAAATTGTCTTCGAATGACGCTTCTAACGCGGTATGACATTAGCCGATTTGTCAGCGCTGTTAAAAGTTACAGCGTTGCCAGATGGGTCAACTTTAAATGCCCTGTATTAACGCTGGTTCCAAGATAGACGAAATTATCTATGACTTCCAAGTTATGACTGTCAACAGTGACCACCAGTCCAGAGCAGTATCTCAGCTCAACTTGTAGTAGTTTCGACTACAAAGTCTGTACGGAGACTTAATTTGAGTACCACGGGAGCAGCAGCCCTTGGAGTTCACTCAGAACTGCTTATGCGGACTGGCCCCTCGGGAAGTATTGTCGTGGTTTTGGTTAAAGTCCGAATGCGGGAAGAACTGACACTTTGTCAATTAAATGTGGAGTTGCATTGCAACCGAGTGCCAGACCCAAGGTGCGGCTGAGGTTTTAAATGGGACCGAATCCTACCAAGGTGGTTAGAGTGTTCATTCCACACTGCCAATTGGTACTGAAAATGCTTTGTATTCTCAGGGCGCTGATCAACGCATTGATTTGATCCGCTGTGCTTTTGAGCGCCGTGGAGTAAGGTTGTCATCAGCAGGTACCCACGTAAAACACACCGGACGTTGTCAACAGTGACGTGGGAACCGCGCCACACTGATAAGGTATAATTAGTTTGTTGATGGTGCGCTTTAGTCTTTCACACAATACGCTTGAAAGAACCTTATATGCGATTTTGAGGAGACTTATCCCTCGGTAGTTATTCAGATTGTAGGGTCATGCTCCATATCAATTCTTCGACATATTTGACTTGGCTGGCAATACATCGGCCACCGTCGCTTCGCTGATCTTCAGATGGGTAATTGCTATCCGAATTTCTTCATGGACAGACAATGGAACGTCTGGTCCATCGTTATCGATTGGGGAATCGAGTTCACCAAGTCTAGGTGTTATGATTTCACTGCCATTCAGCAGACTGGAGAAGTGTTTGCTCATAATTTTTGTATGTTCTAGGCATCGGCCACTAGATAACCTCTGGGGTTCGACAAGAGTATGCTCCGATCTTGAAACCATTTGCTAGTCGCCACATCTTTTCGTAGAATTTTCCAGCATAACCCCTCTCAACCGGCTTGTCAAGCTTGATCAAGTCCCTGGGCACCGAATAATGGATACCTCTAGATGACTTGTGTATGTATCAATAAATGCGTGAGATATATGATTGAATAATTGAGGATAATACTTTCCTGAAATTTCTTAAAATGTCTGTGTGTCAAAAATTGGTAGAATTGGGCCAGTTCTTTTCTTAGCTCCTATGTACCCAATATAACGATTTCCGAAATTTCAAGTATTCTTATACCCCATATATCGGTGAACATCTGGCTGATTTTGCTCCATATGATTGGTAATGGTACGTGAGGTACCTTAATGGATCGTAGTGAACATATTATTAGTTAATATTATAAAGTAAATAAAATCGGGTCGATACAATCCCCTCTTCCTATATACCATATATGAAACTATAACGATTTTCTTTTCTCCGACAAACCCTATGTCGAATATGTGGGTCAGTGTATAAACTGTATATATGTATATTAAGATATATATATATTAGGGTGCTTCAAAAAATTTTGTTGAATTTTTTTTAAACTCTTACCCCTCAAATATTAGTGATCGAAAAACCAAAAATCCTCCCTCAAGCCAGGCGCTTATTTACATAGGAATTTTCGTTTTTTAATTAAAATTAAAATTTCAGCAACTAATTTTCGTTTCTCTAGAATAACCATCATATATTCAGAAAGTTCACTTTTCAAAGTTTAAAAATTTCTGCGACAATGTTTGATTATCTCAATTAGACGATTAAATATAGCGATTTGAAATTTGTAATGTTTTCAATAAAGCAAAAAAAAGTTTCTGAGAATAATAATTTTGTCGCGGGAATATTTAAAGTTTGAAAAGCCAGCTTTATGAATATGTGTTAGTTATTTCTGTTGGTTGGTGTTAGTTGGTGAAATTTTAGTTTAAATCAGCAAACGAAAATTCTTATGCAAAATGTATGGGAATCTAAAAAAAAAAAAATAGCGACCCCTTAGAGTTAAGCTACAGCGCCTGGCTTATGGGAGGATTTTTTGTTTGTCAATCACTAACGATTACGAAGAGTTGAAAAAAAAATTCCAAAATTTTTTTTTTAAGCACCCTAATATATATGTATGTATATATGTAATTTGTTACCTTCCTCCTGGTGAATTTTTGTACCTTAAGGTGTTTTCTTGATTTTAATTCCAGCAAGTAGTAAGAGTTTAGAATATTCGATTGCATCCGAACTTATCCCTTCCGTACTTGTTTTCAGTATGAAATTCGGCAGTCGCACTCACTTCCTTACCCTGTAGTGGCGATAGTAGTTATATATTTTCTAGGTGAACTCACTCAGAAACACAAAAACGCTCACATTGGCGTAGGGAAACAGCGCACACACACAATGGTACGCGACTACCAAAGTCTGTTTGCACATGAGCTGTTATATAATTCAGCAATTTTTTTTATTGTTGTTGCAGTATATATTGGTTTTTATTTCGCTATAAGGTTTATTGGTAACTGCAACCACAGCATCATTGAAAATAATGTCGGTGGTAGTGACAATATGGCGTGTGCGTCAAGAAAATATGTTACGATTTGCATTACACGACTTTTTGCATAACCAAAACATACCGCATCATACATTTCTGTCAAATAGATCGCAATTCAACCTCCATAGAATAAGTAGGTTAGTAAACACCAAAGCGGGTCAAGAAGTTTAAAAAGCTGAAAAATATTGTATGAGAGATACATGGTATAGTTTCCTGATTTGATCGATTCCAACAAATGATCAATATAATATCAAAATACACCTGTGTATCAAATGTTATTCGGATATCTCCAAAACTGACAAAAAATTGTATAAGAAAAAAAACTAAATAACTTAAGTATCGCTCAAAACTGTTTGTATGTATGCTTGGTTGGTCCCTTATAAAGCGATCACTCTAGTAAGCACACATCCGTAAACGAGTATATGCATTCACAAAAAGAGAAAGAAAATGTATGATGAGAAAAGTGTTGTCACTAAGTGATAACGATAAATAATTTGAATTCAAAATTCAATTTGAAAATTGTGCACTGCGAATAAAAAACTATTCATATTACTCTTCTATTTACTTCAATATTTTTAAATTACTCTTAAAATTCTAATTTTTAAATTGTACAGGACGTATGAGTTTCTTATGTGAGTACGAATTTAGTTAGATTCGTTCTATAAATTACACAATTGTAACTACATATATGTATGTACACCTCAAAAAATTTTCTAATTGAACACAAATAATATTCATTACCTTTTTTGTTCAAAATGAATTCACTTATGTCGTTTAGTTATGCTTCTTAAAAATATTTTCTCTATGCTTAGGAATGTATTTTGGCAAAAATGGTTATTCATGAATGTGAAGTGTCGGTTGTGTAGAAAAAGAGACATTGAATGAAAACATTCAAAAATACTCTGTCAATATGTAGTAGTACTATAGCTCAGAACTTAAACAAATAAATTTTTATGTTTTTTCGGTTATCCAAAAATTAAGTTTGAAAATGATGGGAATTGTAAGTGCAGTTGCTATTTAATCGATCGGGTAAATCTTATCGGGTAAAATTATTCACGAAGAAGATTCTCATTATATTTCATTCAAATTGTATCAGTAGAATTGAAAACCTTGCAATTCACATTGATAATTTGCCAAAAAAATACAACATCAGTTACATAAACGGTCCGGTCAATGACCGGGCATCCATTTCAATCTACATGTCAATTTTTCTTAACTTCTCCTCAAAAAAATTTTACGGCCGCCTGGATCCCCAAACTTAAAGTTATTTGACACCCATTTTTCGTCAAAATTTTTTATAATCAATTATTTAATAAAAGTTATTGACTATCAAACTTGATCCCCGCTCCGTTCAATAACCAGGTACCCGGGTACCCGCTGAGATTTATATATGTATATAAATGACGGGTTTACACACACTTAAGAGATTATTTATCAAAGTATTCAGATAATGATATTTTTAATTTAATAATAGACAATATAGTTTACAATTTCTTTTATTTTAACAATAATTCTTATTATAAACAATAACATAATTAGTAAGAACAAAATAGCTCCGTTTTTATTTATTTTAGTATTTTAGTAATATTACATTTATGTATTTGTTTAGTATTTGTTTATTTATATTGTTTTATTTATTATGATACAGTGCTATAGAAGAATTAAAGTATTTTAAATTTTTCTATACATCCTTTACATGTCGTGGTTGTAATACAGTGTTCATCACAACTACATAGGTTTCTCACATACTGAACATATTTTTCTAGTTTTGCGACGTTTTTTTAATTCACTTTGAAGATATTCATAGCATACACCAGTAACCTTTTTCCTTCCAGTTGAATCGCGCTGCTTCTGAGGTCTCAATGATACAGATGATATTGGCTGCGCATTTGGATTGACAGCTCGACCAAGAAGAGATTCAATCGCCACTTTCGTTGAGAAATGCCTCATAATTTGGGCATTATTCGCACGATTTTCAACGAATGGTGAACACAGCTCTCTGCCCAAATGCCGATAAAATAAGCATCGTTGATACGATTTTTTAACAAGCATTTTATTATTCTCGTAATATAGAATATATGCTGCAAGGCAGGCAATATCGAGAATATTGTAAAAAAATTGCTAGAGGCCATCGTTGAGTTGATCTTTTTGTAGTATATCTACCAAGCATTTTATCCATCGTATCTACTCCAGCTTTAGACCTGCTATAAAACTCGATGATTTCGGGTTTTTTCATTGCACTATCACTAATTTTTGCTTCGTGATGCATTGATGATAGCATAACTACTACCTTGTTTTTTTTTTGGCACATATCTACATAGGGATACTTTTTCATGAAAGAAAAACGCAGTGGATATTTCTTCTCGAGTTTTTGGAACAGCCATTGCTGGTGGAATGTATGCTTTATTTTTCTTCAGAGATCTCGCCTTACCGTCGAAAACTCGTTGAATCAGTCATTGTATTTAGATTAAATACAATTTAGTTATTATAATACTTATTTTGTATATTTTTTCAATTATCTCTGCATACTTTCTACGCTGTTCACTACGATTGTAGAATTCCATTTTTTCTTTTCGTCCGAAATGGAAAGGGGAGAGGGACGGCTTAGGTACCTAAATATCCATTGACCTTGGCACTCCGCATTCGTTATTTCTACCGGAACTATAGACTGTGTCCCCATATATAGTTATTTCCTATGCCACGTAGCCAACTAACACAGAAAAAAAATTTATTCAGTATACTAACGACTTCTACATCTGCTCCACCTGGATACCCGGGTACCCGGTCATTGAACGAATGGTGAAAGTTTGGTCATTGATCGGACGGTAAATATAAAAAGAAACGTTAATTAGTCGCCGGATCCGACAAGTGAGAATAAATGAAAAAGTAAGTCTGCAAAATGTTAAATTAATATCTAAATAACTCAGCGACTTGTTCTTCTTTATTGGCATAGACTCCATTTACGCGGTTCTAGCTGCATTTACAACAGCGCGCCAGTCGTCTTCCTTTTCGCTGTTCGACGCTAATTGGAGATTCCAAGGGTAGCCAGGTCCTTCTCCACCTGGTCTTTCCAACGGAGTGGAGGTCTTCCTATTCCTCTGATTCTCCCGGAGGCTACTGGGTCGAATACTCTCAGAGCTGGAGTATTTTCATCCATTCAGACGATATGACTTAACCAGCGAAGCCGCTGTCTCTTAATTCGCTGAACTATGTCAATGCAGTCGTATATCTCGTGGATGTGGCTGCATTTGCCAATGAGCAAATGACCATAAATCTTTCGCAGATTTCTTCTTCCGAAAACTCGTAACGCCGACTCATGAGCTGTTGTCATCGCCCATGCCTCTGCACGTTGTTGTTAATGCTGGTTCGAAGACAAACGAAATTATCTACCATTTGGAAGATAAGACTGCCAACAGTGACGTGGGAGCAAAGTCGCAAGTGCGAAAAATCTTTGTTTAAGGGCAGGAAATATTTCGTCTTGCCATATGCTTTGCTTTTTATCCAAACTGAAAAAAGCAGAATTAAGGGCGCGATTGTTATGGCCAATGAGATCAATATCATGCATACCATTTACTTTATTTTGTTCTGTTCGCTGTATTTTTGCCATTTTTGCCTGCCTATTTTATAACAAGTGTACCGGTATGAAGTAAGCATTAAGATACAAATGTGATGGTAGGAAACATTCGTTGGGAACTAGCCGTAATTTTTTTATTTGGTTTGCATAACATCTGTAAACCATTTTCAATAACTTAATAGTCATTAAACAAGCAACATCGCATTTTTACATTTTGTTGAAAATGCCAAATTTATGCCGAAAAGTGATGATTTGTGGAAAGCATTAATTTTTTGTGTTGAGATTCTGAAGGTTCAAAGATGTGATTTCGATGTGAGAAATGAAGAGCATGGAAAATAGCCAAATTGCCGAACTGCAAGCAATATTAGATGCTACTTTGAGACAAAACCAAATTGCAATGGCTCAAGACAACAAATGATAAATTGAACCATGCATTGATAGAAAATCGACCAGAATTAGGTGGAAGATACAGCAAATTAATTTTTAACACAATAATGCACTTGTACATAAAGCAAAATCGGTTAAGAATAGAATAGAAGTACTTGGACGGGAACTGCTACCCCACCTGACGTGCTCGCCAGACTTAGCGCCTTCCATTTACTATTTATTTCCATCTATTGGGCACGCACTGGCTGAGTAGTACTTCGATTCCTACACAAAAATCGAAAATTGGGTGACTGATTTCTTTCAAAAGACGATTATTTCATTTTCATAGTAACCACGAATTGCCACAGGGGTGGCCAAAATATGTAAAAGGCAATGTTCAATACTTTAAATATTTTCTTTTACATTCCCATACAAAATTAATATTTAATTAATAAAACAATATGCTCAATATAATATGCTTCAATCCTTTAAATATTTCTTCTTTCCCACTGAAAATTAACATTTAATTTTTAACAAAATATGCTCACTTCATACCGTTACTCCTGGTAGTATATTAAAGCATTTACGCTCGAAATTTTTTTAAAGTTTGAGCTTCTTTGTCACACACGGTCTGGAGTAAAATTTTCATATTTCTAATCAAATAAATATGTATCAGTAGAAGCCCTGGACTGAATTTTGTCAATGAATATCCAGTTCCATACAAGGTCAAAAATATAATCTGAAAACCCAACCAACCCAACTTCTTCATATTCATGGACTGATTTAGGCTCTTTATTGTCATTTCAGCATATGTTTTAATAAAAATAAAAATGCATTAAAAAAGTCACGAATTGCATGCAACTTCTCTACAGTGTTCTGGGAATATTTAGAGAACAGTTTAAAATACCTTGAATAAGAGGAACCATACTGTTCGACAAATGACATCAGAATGATAGAAATATTACTCATAAGCAATGTCACACATTCATATTCCTCCAGACCACTTCTAGTTTAAATCAGGACCAGAAAAGTAGTATAAGTCGAACCACGAACTCTTTGAGCAAGACGTCCGGCCTAACGGGGGTAAAATAAATTATTCTTAATAGTCTTTTAGATTGCATTCTCCCGCGTTTTCTATTATAGCCTGACATATTTGATTGAAAATTGGCAACTAAATTTTCCGTATATTCCACAGGAATCGACATAAAGGTATGTTGGGGCAACCGAAAGAAATTTTTTGTTGTTTTTCACCGTTCACATTTCCAGGTGAAATCACATTGCTCCGAAACTACTCCAACGTCAACAAAATAGAAAGGTAGGACTGTTCTGACCATCCCATGTCAATGTTTTTATTTTCCAGTGCGAAAAATGGCGAAATCGACTACAGTCATGCCTAGCTTCCATATAACACAATTATAAATTCCATAGAATTCTTACACCTTCCAGTATTTTGCAAATCAAGCACCACAGAAGTACATTGGAACAAAACTTCACACAAATAATGTCTATGTGATATCAAGTCTAAAAATTGTGAAAATCGGAACATAACTATTCTAGCCACCAGTTACGATTATGTGGAGCCCAATGCATGGTGATAAGTTGTTACCAGAAATAGTGAGCTTTACTATAATAACAAAATTAAGTGGGCGTATTTTGTAACGTGGGTTTTACCACCTTACAATAATTTACGTCAACTTACCTCACTACGATGTTGAACGCCGCTAGAGCCTTCCACCGTGTACCCGCACCATACGCACACAACTTACCTCACTACGATGTTGAAAGCTGCTAGAGCTTTCCACCATACGTCCTAACGCACCATACGCATACTTACCTCGCTACGGTGACGAAAGCTGCGCTGTGCTGCCATATAAGCAAGCACTTCACATCGAGTGCGATCATTTCTTCCAGCACTCCGGCGAGGACGTATAGGCAAGGTAGAGGAGGAGTAAGGTCACTATCAGCTGATATTATGTAAAGAAAGGCACAGCTGAGAGGTGCCACTGTAGAAACGCCAAGTGTAGTCCGGGGTTGAGTTTCTATTTGAATCCAAGATGGCTGACTTTTATCCAAGATGGCCGACTTTTAACCGGAAAATGGTTGCATTGTGTTATTTTCTTAAAATTTATGGAAAAGTTGTCCCAAAAATATTGGTTATATGTAAAAGTTTAATATATTTTCAAAAGAAAATCGTTTTATTTTAATATATATTCTTAAAGATGAGAACAATATGAGCAAATACATGAAAAATTAAGTTTTTTATTTATGCCT
Organism: Bactrocera dorsalis; assembly: GCF_023373825.1. NCBI lineage: Eukaryota > Metazoa > Arthropoda > Insecta > Diptera > Tephritidae > Bactrocera > Bactrocera dorsalis. Next base: position 38,722,056 of record NC_064303.1, on the reverse strand, counting down.
CTTTTTAACTGTGGTAAGTCAATAAATGTTCACCACAGAAAAATGTTACGAACAAATAAGCAACCATGCCGAATAGTGGGGTCTAGATTATGCTCATTCACAGCCATATTTACATTTTTGCCATCGTAACGAAGGTTTTTGCAAAGACAATTTGTTTTAGTTTATTTCATGGTTAAATCCTTTGCGATGGTTTATTTAGTTATTTGAATCTATAAAAAGTGTTTACAATTTTCATGGGACGATAAACAACAGATCGGCTGCGATTTTATTCCAATAAAAGTACGAAATAACCAAACATGGCCACGTTAATATTGCTGCGTAATGGGTCTGGTGCTGTTACAATTTTATGATTTAAGAGATGAAAAAGCGATACGCGATGCTGTGAAGTACTCAAATGGGCACGATTCCGATTACTTTGGCGGCGGGGTAAAAAAACCGAATTTCCGTATAAATGGGGTATGTACGGATAGGGGGGCTTCTATAGAGGTGGAATATCCAAAAATCATGTGAAAATAGCTAATATTTTTAAAAATATTCACGTTTAAAAATTCAAAAATTCGCACTAAGAACACATGTTATTTCTCCATGTTTCACAGAATTTTTCACGTTTTTCTTTCACTATAATTAAATATACACTCTTAACATTGAAATCAGTTCGATTTTCACTTTCATTTCTTAATTTTTCAGCCAAATTTAGTAATTTAAAATCACATATAAAATTTATGGCTGAAAAGTTTAGAGTGTTTATATTTACGAGGAAAACCAGCGTTGCCACACCTTAAAAACCAAAAGTGAAGAATTTTTTAGCGTTTCACAGCGTTTTATATCGATATTCGCAATATACGAGTCTGATCGTGAATTGGCAAAAATGAGAAATTCGAGCGCTCGAAAAATAATATCCCTGGTCGGTCCAAAACCCCGGTGTTCAAATTCTTCTGTGTCCAAATTCTTCTTCTTTCTGCAATAATAATGAATTATAAATTTTCCTAGTATGTATTTCTCATTTTTGCCAATTCACGATCAGACTCGTATATTGCGAATATCGATATTTTTATTTTTCCAATTATTATTATTTTTATAATATGTATTTCTCATTTTTACAAATTTTATTTCTGACTCGAATATTGAGAATATCGATATTTTAATTTCTTTTTATTTTTCAAATTAATAACATAAAATTAGATAACGCGCCATACATATTCGTTATCATCACATGGCAGCGCTCCATTTCGTCGTAATTTTTGGTAAACAAATGAGGTTCAAACAAGTGTAAAATGTAATTTTTAAAACAAAGATTTTTTAGGTAAAAAACCTGTTAAATGTGTAAAATGTGATTTTATTTAAAAGTTAATAGTGTAAATTAATTAATTTGAAGTGAAAAATGTGAAAAAAGTGCGTTTAATGTGGTGAAATAGCGTCTTGAAATGGTCCAATTTTTGCGATTTTTCGGACTTTAAGGTCGAATATCTCGTAAACTAAGCGTTTGCGGACCCTATAACCCTATATATTTTTTAATCAGGAGGACTTCCTCTTTCCAACGGTACCTTCAGATCGCGGCGCCAAAGTAATCGGAATTGTGCCCTCAAATGTAGTTATCTAATTAGTTGGTCGTGAATTCGAGACAAAATTTTAAATTCAATGGCGTTCTCGTGTAAGATGCTCATCGCATTGCTAGGTAAGCTAAAATTAAACTTTATATCAAAAGATTTACCATGTATTTTTTAAATTCTTTATAGAATCAGCAAAGGAGCTGGTGTAGAACGCTAGTCCCAAACCAATGAGCTTTGTGCTTGAGGGTGGAAGCAACTTTTTGAAGAGCAAATACTACGGTGAGCACATTCGGATGTTGCATAACCTATTGTAAATTGCGCTTAGAATCCCGGTACTGCTGGTCAGGTTTATCAGGCTGTTGGGTAGGTTTTGAGCAAAATTGAATTTACATACTTTCTAATAGCTAAACACCCACCTTGCAGACCAAAGCGTTACCAGTTGAGCGAATTAATTGACTGGTTTCATCGTGTTATGCGCAAAGATGAAAAATGGTGGGGATACCGTCATTAAGACATGTGTTGTGATCCTACCTTCTTATTGAAAGCCAAGTTCACGAATGTATTACCGATGTCGTTCCCTACAACATACCGAGGTTGAAGAATTTTGGTGTACAATCCAGGAAGAGCAAGTACCATGAGAATTATGACCATATCGTGCTGCGCAATATTATGATGCCGAATTGGGGAGTGGGGGGAACCAGCTCCACCAAAACCGATAGAACATCGGGATGAACTACGCAAATAATAAACAACACTCATCAAATGAAAGTTGGCAGCGTTGGTGACTAAGCAGCGATTTGAAAAAGAAACATTTGCATCTACGCACAATTCGTCTTTACATCTAGTGAATTATGGTCGATTATGAATGGTGTGAAAGTTGATATTTAAACTTTAAAAAACAAATAAATGCAATTTGGCTAATATTGATATTTAAACTTTAAAAAACAAATAAATGTAATTTGGCTAATAATAAGCCGCTATTAAAAGTTAAGGAATTTGAGTTGTATTTTTAATTGGGCCAAACAAGTTATTATCGATTTGAATAACTTCAAACGGAATATATTTCGGACAATCATTTATTTTTTTAAATACTATGCCGGTATCGCTACTGAGCATGGCAAAATAGTGTTGCGTGAGCTAATTTCAACTACTTTTTACTACTATATAGATATTGCAAATTCAAAAAATAATTTCTTTAAGAATCCTTTTTATTTCAAAACTTAGCTTAGAACTAAAAAAATAGTGTGGTAAATCTGTTAGGATAATCAAACACTCCATTTGGGAATGAGTAGGATTCCTGATCGCCGGCGTATAGCTAAATTCTGACATTTAAAACGTGTACGTAGTTTGTGATTACAAAAATTTATAATTAAAATATAGAAAACATGGCTATTATAATTATCTCTTGATTTATCTTACAATAAAAAAATGTGTTTTACTGTTCAGACGAATTGTTATGGTACGTAATATCAAATTTTTCACAATAGTTATCTCTTATGGTCTACTCATTATCAAATATAATTTCCATTTTGTCCATGAATAAGTTAACTAAAACGCTTAAAAATATATAGCATATTTATCTATATCATGAAGGTATAATTAATTTTTGTTATAACAGCTAAAATCTTTACTCTATAACAAAAATTGAAAATAGTATTTATAATTGTACAAATATAGTACTATAAATTTATAATTTAATATTATAGCATTTTCGCTTTCTGCAACCCGTTTTAACCTCTCGCCACCCTTATTCACCAGAGGTAGCCATGATGTTGTTATTGTGAAAGTACACTTGAGGGGTAGCTTAAGGACTGTGAATGGCTTTTTTTCTATGGTGAATGGGACTTTCTCTACTCCTCTATACCATGGTATAGGGTAGAAAATCGCGCAGAAAAGGCATCATGCCAGTGCTCGCGATGACTGCCCTATACAGTAGAAGGGGGGAAGCGCAGGCCTCGAGCAGAAAAGGCATCACCGCCGGGTGATGCCAGTGTTCGCGATGGCCCTGCCCGGTAGTTGAGGGAATTAGCGTGCCTTGCGCAGCAAAGGCATCACCGTTGGGTAATGCCAATGCTCGCGATGGCACTGCCGTAGCCGCGTCGAGAACACGTGGCGTCAGTACCGCTGCTTACGGCACCGTTATTAAAACTAACGCGACTAACAGGCGACATGTAATGTAAGGACAGTGCAAGACAGTCGATAGTGGAAGGCCAACGAAGACGGTTGGCTATTAACGAAATCTCTCCTACACAGAGGAGTCCATTCATTTTCATCAATTCCTTTCGTTTTCATCACCGTTCCAGCTTCAACAAGCGTCAACGCCTGACCATGCTGCTTCCTTTGGTGACGTACTTACAAACGCATTTTATCAATTACACCAAATTGCAATACTCAACATTGATATGAGTTTTTAATATGAATTAGACCGTAGTGGTGAATATAGTACGATCCATGTGTTGTCAACTTCGATATTCACGCTTCTAAATTGAATGCTGAATGTTCTGCCATTGTCGTATGGTGCGCGAAACCGATAGACTCGATATCCATCATTTCTAGTTTGTGTTTCCGAAAGAAAAGCACGTGGATACTGTTTCGTGCATTTATTGTCAGACATACAAACCGAAGTGGGATTGTGGTGTGCGCAAGGTGCATGAACCATTTTCATCACTTCGTATAATATTGGATCTTTCTCTGCTTCAGGAATTTCCGTATGATAGAATGATTTCATCAATTTGATCTGGTGTAACCACCACCCACCGTCCAAAGAAGAATGTGTGCGTGCGGCAAACCTCTCTTTTGCACACTCAAAAGAGTACATCTAGCATCCAACAGCACCATATACATACACGTTGCTTCAGGATAAAGTCAATCAAACATCGCAACTGTTGTTTCAAAAGTCGTGCTGTGATGATCGCTTACTGATTGACCGCGATCCATAATCCCGCACGTATGTCATCGCATCCTGGGAGTACTCGTTCATGTGGCTTGGGCTGCTAATGTATGTTGATGGCAAAAAGAACACCGACCGATATTAGCGCGACCTTTTCTTGGCATCGTAACAAATTTCAATCTGTAATTGATCACTTTGTGTGCAACACACATAACGTTTTCACTGAATAATTTTCCAAAATTTTTAAAGCAAACGACAAATTTGAACGATTCAAATAATTAAAAAACAAAACAAAAAAAAATTGAAAAAAAAAATTTATGGAAAAAATGAACTTTTTGGAATAGTCCAATTTTCCGACTTTTCCTCACGAAAAGCATACAGGTTTTTTATTTCTAAACCTTCCCCGATCCGGAATATTCTCTGAAAATTTCATGAAGATTGGTTCAGTCGTTCCCTTAGCGTTACTAATAAACCAACATTCAGTCGTTTGTTTGGGAAAAAGAAAAGGGCTGGTTTTAGGGGGTTTCCCGGCAATTTTTCGATTTTTTTTCTCCGCAGAAACCATCTCTGAACCACAACGAACATTTTGAAAAAAGAATTGTCAAATTTGGTTCAGTCGTATGAAAGTTATGAGCGTACATATATTTTGGCCACTCATTTTTATTTATGTATGAATGTATATAGATTGTGTAATAATGATATACTATACATAAAGTGTTCTAAAGTAAACAGGAATTAAAAAAAAAAAACAGAACAAATAGTTTTTTTTTTGGCAACTTATCAGGTCAATATGGGGAGTGGTTAATGGCTAAAATGTGATTTTTGGTAAAATAATCGTCGTTAGAATGTTGGATTCTAAGCAATTTTTTCAGTCAATTTGTGTGGAACATACCGTGCAGACACGTTTCGGAAGCCCAAATGTTCGATCAAAATGCGATAAATCGATGTTTTGGAGATGTTCCATTTCATTTCCATGAATTTCAATGATGATTTCGGCTGATTTTTGATGAATCCATGCACAGTTTCGATGTAATTTCCGGTGATTACGGATTTTGATTGGCCCACATGTTGATCGTCATTTATGTCTTCGCGACTTTGAAAACGTTGAAACCACTAGTGCACTCTGCTACGGGATAAGGAATCATCGCCAAAAAACGTTTCAGTAGAAGTTTATCCAATTTTAAAACAAAATTTTATGTTGGCTCTTTATTCGAAGCTCATTTTCGCACCGATAACACAAAGATACTGACAGTTAAAACACAATAACTTCAGTTCCAATCAATGAAATGTCATGATATTATCACTGGACAATCTTAAAAAACGAATATGCTATTCGTACGCACCAGTCGACATATAAATGCGCCAGCAGGGCGCTAGATTCAAAAAGTCCTGTTTACTTTTGAATATAACTTGTATATAACCCTTAACAATTGTTTCGTTTGGTTTTGTTCATGAAAGTTTCCACAATTTCATTTATTGCAGGCAAAAGCATATCATGTTTATCTATTTTCGCACTTGTTTTGGCATAGACTTAACTGTTATTCAGTTACGTGCAGTAAGCGGTGTATGTCATGGTTTATCAAGCGTGTCGGAATGGCAAAAAGTGTGCTCTAATAACCAATTAAACCAGATATATTGTAATTGCAAAATTGGAAGGTAATATATTTGAAAGCGGTACAACCGCCCTGATTAAAATGTATACTCGATGTATTGGGGAGCACTCACCACTGCAATAAATTAAATAAAAACATCCAGTTCATTTTTTTATAGATTTGGTTTTTTTTATTTAAATTGAAATGTATTGATTTTATTATATAAACTCATTAAATATAATATCGAAGGGCGATGCGGCGATACTCCAATTTCGGGAACGATTTGTCACTGCTGGCGATTGAGTGTACACGGATCGTGGTTGAATTTTTTATTATAAACGGAGGCTGCCTACCTCGCAACGTTACGATCGATCCCAGCACGTGCGGGATGGGATAGATACCGAGAGTTGAAGAGGGAAGCAAGACACATTTGCAGACAGAATAAGAAAGAGGCCGAAATGCGTGAGTACGAACAGCTCGATAAGCTGGCCTACAGGGTTAAGGCTCGAAAATTCTGCGAAAAGATGCGGCGGCTTACAAAAGGTTTCAAGACCGGAGCATAATCTTGTAGAACCCCCAAATGTGATCCAGTTACCGATGCCCAGAGCATACTTAAATTATGGAGGGAACACTTCTCCAGCCTGCTGAATGGCAGTGAACGCACAACACCAGGAGAAGGCGAACCCGATACCCCAATCGATGACGATGGAGCAGACGTTCCATTGCCCGTTCATGAAGAAGTTCGAATAGCATTTACTCGCCTGAAAGACAACAAAGCGGCAGGGGCCGATGGATTGCCGGCCGAGCTATTCAAACACGGCGGCGAAGAACTGATAAGGAGCATGTATCAACTTCTTTGTAAAATATGGTCGGACGAAAGCATGCCCAACGATTGGAATCTAAGTGTGCTCTGCCCGATCCATAAAAAAGGAGACCCCACAATCTGCGCCAACTACCGTGGGATAAGCCTCCTCAACATCGCATATAAGGTTCTGTCTGGCGTATTGTGTGAAAGATTAAAGCCCACCGTCAACAAACTGATTGGACACGAAAAGCTCCGTCAGGATCGGGAAGGACCTCTCCGAGCCGTTCGATACCAAACGAGGTTTCAGACAAGGTGATTCCCTATCGTGCGACTTTTTCAACCTGCTTCTGGAGAAAATAATTCGAGCTGCAGAACTCAACAGAGAACCATCTTCTACAAGAGTGTACAACTGCTGGCGTATGCCGATGATATTGATATCATTGGCCTCAACACCCGCGCCGTTAGTTCTGCTTTCTCCAGACTGGACAAGGAAGCAAAAGAAATGGGTCTGGCAGTGAACGAGGGCAAGACGAAATATCTCCTGTCATCAAACAAACAGTCGTCGCACTCGCGACTTGGCACTCACGTCACTGTTGACAGTCATAACTTTGAAGTTGTAGATAATTTCGTCTATCTTGGAACCAGCGTAAACACCACCAACAATGTCAGCCTAGAAATCCAACGCAGGATAACTCTTGCCAACAGGTGCTACTTCGGACTGAGTAGGCAATTGAGAAGCAAAGTCCTCTCTCGACGAACAAAAATCAAACTCTATAAGTCACTCATAATTCCCGTCCTGCTATATGGTGCAGAGGAGTGGACGATGTCAACAACAGATGAGTCGACGTTGCGAGTTTTCGAGAGAAAAGTTCTGCGAAATATTTATGGTCCTTTGCGCGTTGGCCACGGCGAATATCGCATTCGATGGAACGATGAGCTGTACGAGATATACGACGACATTGACATAGTTCAGCGAATTAAAAGACAGCGGCTACGCTGGCTAGGTCATGTTGTCCGAATGGACGAAAACACTCCAGCTCTGAAAGTATTCGACGCAGTACTCGCCGGGGGAAGCAGAGGAAGAGGAAGACATCCACTCTACGCCAATTAAGAAGAAGAAGAAGAAACGGAGGTGTCGACGCGGCGGAGTGTGTATGCGAAAGTTGATGGTCGAATTGTATGTATTGAATTGTGCTTGCTATCCTTTTTCCCATCCTTTTTGTTGGGTGGGTACAGGTGTGGTGAGTTGTGTTGGTCTGGTGTGGTGATGTAAGTGTATGGTGCCATCGGATGTGGTGTATTAAGCTGTCTTGCTGGGTGCGCCAAATTTTCCCAGGTAGAGTAAGGTGTACATGCCGGGAGATGCTTAAGAAATTTAAACACGCCCTTTTTATTATTATTAATTCATACTCAAAATCGGCGACATCATCATTCATCATCATCATTACTCTTCACGTGCCAATATGTCAAATTTTAACAAGAAATTCAATTGCCACACGGCAAATGCTGCGGTTTAAAAATATCGCTGAATATTTGTGCTTATTCACCGTAAAAACGTATGCGTGTATCTGTATGAGCACGAGTTTTAACCATGGGTTTATAAGTGCGTATGGCGGTATCCAACCCACTTTGGAGTCATGTTAGAATTGTCAAAATAAATTAAATGCCACAGCGTTTACCGCATGAATTGAGTGAGTATTTGATGCATAGCGTGCTGCGTCCAATATTCGGTTGATATAATCGCTCAGCAGGGCCGGTGATTTGAGCAATCATCCATAGGTTTCGCACATCGATCTCTAGTGGATAATTATCTTTCTCTGAGACGCCGTTCAGTCCACACCAAAGACGCTATTACTGCTTTGGGGCAGAGTATCGAAGAATATCCGAATAAGTACATCGCGGGTCACAATTTCAGCTGTGCCCATACACTTTGTAAATAGAAGCTTTTGCAGAAGAGTCTTGACTTGCAGGCTAACAAAATCCAACTCGTGGAAGAATTGATGCCGAACAACCATTTTCACAAGACAATTTTTTAGAGCAGTGGAGCTCACATTTGTTTGTGGGTGGCGTTAATAAACATCTGGTGAGCGCGTAATGGGTCTGTAACGTGTATTTCAAGATCATACGATTTAAGGCCTCTGGACCATTTTTGTGTTTATAAAATGGTCAAATATTGGGCCTCTCGACTGCAATTCATAACTTCCAGTATAATTCTAAAAATATAATGGCAAACTCTTATATTTATAAAAATCCATTCTACTTTAAATTGTATGCGTTTTATTTATTCTTGATAACCACATGTCTAAAAAGAAATTCAACACTATCGGGAATATATAATGTACTTAACTTTTAGCTTAAAAGAAACAATATTTCTATTTACTTATTCAGTTTTTAATCCATCTTACATGAGATTTATAAATATACCTATTATGACCTAATGTCGCTATGCTTTGACTGAGTAAACCAATATCAGATGGCGTTGACTATTTACATAAGCCCTTAAAGATTGTCAGGACCTGGTGTTTCATCTGTGGCCTTAAACTTTTGGGCATAATTACGCCATCAAACAGGTTTAAGGTTCATATATATTAAACCACTAAAGATAATACAACTAAATTTCTTCAGAGAAAATACTTTAAAAACTCCTGTGTGAAAATGGATGAAATCGGATGATAACCCAGCCTACCCTCCATATAACGGTGCTATTAAGAACTCTTAAAAGTACGATAAATTAATAACTAAATAGGACCCGAAATGGTATGAGAAGGTTTAAAGATTCCGGTTTTAAAAATGGACGACGGACCCCATATAACTAACATATAACACTTATGGCTTTATAACATATGATTGGTGATGGTATGTGAGGTACCTTAGTGAGGCATGTTAAAAGTATGTAGTATACTACCGCTTAATCCCATATATTACATATAACAATTCCCGATTTTTAAAACCTATGTGGAATATGTTTGCCAGTATTTGATTTATATGGAGCTTGATTTCCCCAGCCTTAGTTCGGTTACACCCGAACTTAGCACTTCCTTACTTCTTCTAATAGATTCATCAATTATATTGACGTTGTTTGATTTCGTAAATTTTTTCTGATTTCGCTTCTTTATTACATCTGCTTCATCAACCAACGCCAAAAATCACTGCGAGCATTATTTACAAAGGCGTAAACAAACGAAAAAATTTCCAACTGATAAGAAAACTGTGCTAAATCGAAGTGAAGGTATATGAAATACCTTTACAAATTTTCATGATTACGGGTTATAAAAAGAAGTTATCAGTTGTTATCAATTGTCACCTTACTGTCAGCCACCGCAACGCAAATCATCAGGAGACAGTGCACGGTAATCAACTGGAAAAACTTATAAAATAGGGCGTCATAAAATAATAAAAGAAAAACAAAAATGGAAAATAACACAAAAAAGTTTGTTTGTGTGGCCAACTAGTGGTATAAAGGTGGAAAAAAATTCGCAATCAACTTAAATTGTATATAAACGCACACATAAATAAACTAGCACACAACAAAAAAATCATTATCGGGCGGGCACATTAACAAAAGAAATGACTGCAATTGCTCACTACATCGTGAACACCAACCTGCCAGAAATGCCGTCAGCCAAATAATCACTTGAGCTCTTTCAATTCAAGCCGCCTTTTTGTAGTACTTTTTATTTAGTTCTTTGTACAATTGTTTGGTTAAGTTTTTCTTTGTGATATTTGCCCATTGTCCTGAATTGCACAATTTCCTGTGACATCGTTGAACTTCCGCTTTGAGAGGAGGTGCATGTAGGATGAATTTGGCATTCCCTTTATTTATGACGAATATTCGTACTAAGAATATACGCCGTTTTCTAGTTTTTATTGTTTTCTTATTTACCTATAAGAGGTGAATGCCAATGCATTTGCATATTTTCTCAGTAAAATTTGGTAGCCGTATCAACTAACAGTCAATGCTTTTCATTTTGTTTTGAAGTTTGCAGTTATATTTAATAAAATATTGCTTTAGTAACTAGTTACCGTTGTTTTTCTTTGTTTTATTAATGCATGTCCTTGCGTTATCTTTTGATACTTTTTAGTTTTCGTTTTCACTTTTTTCTTACACTGCAGCCAACGATCTCGAAATTGTAATGTTAATTTTCCCGAAATATCAATACAATTATGTAGATTTCGAAAGTTAAAAAGTATGATAAAAGATAACGCACAAATCTGTGTTGCGCTTCACTATAAGAAGAAGAACAAGTGATGGAGTTTTAAAAGAAATAGAAACCTGTTAAGCGACTAAGTATGTAGCTTCTATAACTTTTTGTTAGAGAACTTTATTTATGTCTCTCAAGTTAGTTTCTAGAATGTTTTGAAAAGATGTACGATTATACAATATGTTCGAATGAGCAATACTTATCTCAGAAATAAACCAATAAATAAAAATTTAAATTTTAAGTTTCATTTTCAGTTTCTCTACTTTCAAAAAACAATCAAACTATGATCTTTAATTATACCCTGAACAGGGTATATTAAGTTTGTCACGAAGTTTGTAACACCAAGAAGAAGGCATCGGAGACCCTATAAAGTATATACATATATAAATGATCAGTATGTTCGGCTGAGTCGATTTAGCAAGGTCCGTCTGTCTGTATATTTACGGACTAGCCTCAGTTTTTAAGATATCGTATTGAAATTTTGCAAACGTCATTTTCTCTGCAAGAAGCTGATCATTTGTCGGAACTCTGATATCGGACCACTATAACATATAGCTGCCATACAAACTGAACGATCGTAATCAAGTTCAATTCAAATTTCACATTTGACAATGTATTTTCACAAAAGTTGGCGCAGGTTATTTTCTAAGACAACAATGTAATCTCCGAAGAAATTGTTCAGATCGGCTGCCAAACAAACCAAACAATCCGAATCAAATCCTTTTATGGAAAACTTCCGCATTTGAAGTGGTATTCGACATGGATTACTGCTTAAGGTAGTAATCTAATATACAAAGAAATTGTTCAGATCGGCTGACTATGTTCTTGTATGGAAAACTGTCACATTTGACAAGATATATTCACGAAATTTGGTATAGATTATTCTCTAATGCAACAATGTAATCTCCGAGAAAATTGTTCAGATTACTATAGCATATAACTGCCATACAAACTGAATGATCAGAACCAAATGTTTGCATGGAAAACTTCCTCATTTGGTATGAGTTATTATTCGTAGAAATAATCTAATCTCCGAAAAAATTGGTCAAATCGAATTACTATGGCATATAGCTTTCATACAAAGTGAACACATAGTTACTAAAAGAAATGCACCTGTGTAGGATAAATTAGCTTCGGTGCATCCGAAGTTAACGTTTTTTCTTCTTACAACCATTCTAAGGAACATTCTTAGGTATCTATTTTTTTAAGATTGTCTCTTTCAAATGTTAGCTGCGGCATTCATCCGTTGAGTCCAATTTTCGATGACTCAGTCAAGCGCTTCGACCGGTAACTGGCGAATGATACGCGTTATGTTTTGCTTCAAGGAAGCGCGATTGTCTGCATATACTTTGCATATCCCCACAGGAAAAAGTATAACGGTGTGATATCATACTAACTTGGTGGCCAATCGATCGGCCCAATACGTGAAATTATCTTCTTACCCAACGTTCTCTCAATAAATCCATTAATTCATTCGATATATGTGAAGTGGGGGCGTTTGGTTTCAACAAGATCACGAGCTTCAATTTCAGGGACCAAATAACCGTTAACGCACAAAACACACCAAGCCTTTGTTTTTTTAGCTCTTGAATCTCATCGGCCAGAAATGGGCCTCGCCACTGAACAATATTTAGCTCGAAAACATCGTATCTTCTTGAAACTTTTTAAGAGCTCATAGAGCAAGCGATGTCACTTGTAAAGGCCGATCGGCTTCATATTTTGCACAAGCTGTGTTTTGTTCGCTTTCAATTTAAGATCTCGTTTAAGATCTTAATACGTCTGTCCAAGTGTATCTTGTAGTTGAGTGTCGCACAAATTACCACTTTTTTCCTGTTCGTGATCAGAACTAGCCCATTTGGGCACACGGTTCTGCAATATTTCGTCATACAATATATTCCATAATGTTTGGCCAGTCCATATTTATGCTCTTTATAATCTGCAATCAATATGCTGGAATTAAATATGAATTTTTCACACATTCACAATGATCGATACACACTGAGATCCCCAACTGTTTTGTTTGGCTTCTACAACAAACTAAACGTTGCTTTTTTCAAATTTTTGGCAAAATACCAACGGCTAAGCAATTCGCATATAAATGTGTAAAGGATTTTGGGGTTTCCTTTTCAAAATATTTAGGGTACAATTTGGGATGCCAGTACTGCATCGATGCAGAAGGAACCTATTTTGAAAGTGTTTAAAGAATTGTAACGGTTGGTTTAACAACTTCTTTTAAATCGACTTAGTCATATTACTTTCCTGACAAACCCTATAAGTACATATATAACATCTTATATCTATCTTGATTAGTTTTAGGTGAGACATGCAACCAATAGAATATAAAACAAAATATTACGTTCTTATGAGTTAATAAATATAGTTTAAAGAAACTAAAAAACACGCTTTTAAAGCATATCAAACTAAAAAGTGAAAAATAATTCTTTGTATAAACCAACAATAATAACACCGGTCAACACGGTGTTTGGGTCTGACATATCCTTGTTAAATTTTAGTTTCTCCTATGTCAAAAATAAGGAAATTTTTTTTTTCCAGTTAAAGTTTGCTTTTGTAGAAATTAGAGCAATTTTTCGGTTTTTAAGCAGAAATGACTGATTTTTATATTTTTTCTACAATTTCACTATACATTATAATTAGAAAACTTTTTTTTAGATACAAGAGTCGTTTTTATTCAAGATGTGTGATAAACAATAATATATAAATGTGAAATAACAAGAAATTGATATTTTATGTACTAATTTTTGTAAAGAAAAATTAAAATACATTTTTTTATAAACGTGCATGCGCGCGGATGAAGAACAAAAGAGGCCGGGCGGCGTCCGTCGGTCCCTTTTGTTAATTATGTGTGGTGTCATAATGCGTGTGTACTGCGTTGGTGTACTGTTTACTTTCGGGTTAATCTAAGTGCTGCAATTTTTGATTTATGAAATAAATTAAAATATACTTATCGATGTAGATCAGCCCAAAGCAAACTTAAAGAACTAAAAATTAATATTTAAGTGTTTTTCAATGTCTAGAATCAGAATTCAAGCATGAGAACAGAAACCCAAAAAAAAAAAAATTTTTGTTGACCTGTGTAATCAAGGAAAAATTCCTGCATTATTGTGAAAATAGCGTGGAATGCTCGATATATGAAAAATATGTCACAAAGCATCCCACACTCTTCTCACAATAATGCAGGAATTTTTCCTTCATTATTATTGTTAGTTTAAACTAAGAATTATTTTTCACTTTTTAGTTTGATATGCTTTAAAAGCGTGTTTTTTAGTTTTTTTAAACTATATTTATTTTTAATTTTTTTTCTTCTATGAGATTTGCCAATATTGTGAAATATAAACGAATATAACTTAAATCGTATTCTCCGCCATATGCTTTAAAAGCGTGTTTTTTAGTTTTTTTAAACTATATTTATTTTTAATTTTTTTTCTTCTATGAGATTTGCCAATATTGTGAAATATAAACGAATATAACTTAAATCGTATTCTCCGCCATTAGATTCGGTGACAATTTTTAAAAAGCTCACATCGACGTGACAGCCAAAGTTAAAAAAAGGAGTTTTCTACTACAGTTGCTTCTCGGAGGCATTTTGAAAACTAGTATCTGAATTTTTTTTTACTACAAAAATTTTATTATAAGTATTAATTTTTTATTACCTAAAAGTCACATGTTTTGTATTATTTGATATTATTTCTTCTGGTGCGCGGTTATACTTATATATGTACATATGTAAGTATATGTATCTATATAAAATATACTTTCTTTAAGGATATACATATTATATTTCAGTATGTACATATGCTACTCAAATGTCGCCAAAACTAGTTTTATGTAGATGTTGAATATTTTTGGTGAGCTGCTTAAACTTACTGTCGCCTTCCTACAGTGTCTCTCAAATATTCTACGTTTCAGTACCACTTAAAAAAGTTACAAACATACATACATACATACAAGTGAAGCTAATAAAAGCGTATTAAAATATGCTTAACTGTATCTAATTATATTCATATTTTATTGAAGTATTTCGTAAATTAAAACTCAAAACTAAATGTTTCGAAATGGTAGCAGTTAAGTTTAAAGCCTATTTTCAATTCCCTTTTTACGTCAGTTTGCACGCGATATGATCCCTCTGCTTAGAGGATCAGAAAGCTTTCACACGTGCTTTTCTTTACAAGAAACTTTAAATTTGTCGGAACCTCCGATATCGGCCAATATTGCATAAAGCTGATCCACAAGCTGAACTATCAGAATCAAATTTTTGTATGGAAAACGTACATATGTATGTATGTATGTATATATATAAAATTGAAACCCGTTTTCCGTTGTCACGGCATCACGCGTAAATGGCTCGACCGATTTCACTAATTCTTTTTTTGTTGTATTTGTTATTATTAGGAGAAGGTTCTTATGTAAAAAAAAATACGAAAGTTGCCGGAAACGCCTAAAAACAGTCCTTTTCTTTTTAACAAACAAACGTTTTATTTTGTATATATGTATGTACATACATATGTATGTATGTAAGTAAAAATGAATGTTTGTTTGTTAGTAACGCTAAGGCTCGAGAACGGCGAAACCAGTCTTCATGAAATTTTCAGAAGTTGTTCGCTGTGGATCTGGAAAGGTTCAGAAGTAAAAAAAAAAAACTTTTCATTAGAAAAAGTCGAAAAATTGGAAATTTCCAAAAATTGACTTTTTTCATACAATTCTTTTTTCTTTTGTTTTTCAATATTTGGATTTGTAAATTACTTGAATCGTTCAATTTCGGTCGCTTGCTCTTTTATTCCGGCTATTTAAAAAAAAAAATTTGAAAATTATTCAAACGAAGTGATCAATTACACATTGAAATTTGTTACGAAGCCACGAAGAGGTCCCGCTAATATCGGTCAGTGTTCTTTTTGCCACCAACGCCAAGGCACATGAACGAGTACACCCAGGATGCGATGACATACGTGTGGAATTATGAATCGCGGTCAATTAGCAAGCGATCGTCATGATGTCACAGCACGACTTTTCAAACAACAGTTATGATGTTCTTCTTTGGATGGTGGATAGTGGTTTCACCAGATCAAATTGATGAAATCATTTCTGCGGAAATTTCTGATGTAGAGAAAGTTCCAGTATTAAGCGAAGTGATGAAAACCAATATGGTTCATGGACCTTGCGGACACCACAATCCCACTTCGGTTTGCACGAAACACTATCCACTTGCTTTTCTCTCGGAACCGCAAACTGGAAATGATGGATATCCACTCTATCGTCGTAGCTCATCAGACGACCATATAATTTAGAGTAGTGAATATCGAAGTTGACAACATATGGATCGTACTACAGATCGCACTTGTTACGGTAAAATGTAACAACTCAAAATTTCCAAATCGTTCAGTGATTTGTCTGGTCTTTCGTTAAAAAAAACCGTTATGACTCTCTCTTTGTTTTCAGAATGACTTCTTTCGACTCAACTAAAGAGTTACATTTTTAGTTGTCTCCAAGTGTTTTATCAAATTGGTTTGTTAGTGCATCACATAAAGTGTAACATTTTGAATTGTGCCACTTGTACACTTGTATCTAACATTCTACCACTATGTATATAAAAAATTTCAGGAAAAGAGTAATAACTCAAAAATTTGTTATTTTCGTGCAAATACTAAACAAATAAAAATGAAACAACGGTTATATTATTTTTAATGATATTTTCGTGCAATTACATTGTTTCTTCTATGTAATATATTATTTATATTTACGGAAACAGTTTTTCGTCTCTACTGAAAATGTTCAAATTTTGAGTTATTACACTTTACCGTAACAAGTGCGATATATTCTCCACTGTTATCTAATTCACATTCAAAACTCATATCAATGTTTAGTATTGCAGTTTGGCGTAATCTATCAAATAAAGTTTGTAAGTACGTCATCAAAGGAACCAATATGGCGGTTATTGGTCTTGAACGATATGGTCGATACGTGAACTGCAATAAAGCGCTTTGTAGGATATTTACTTTTGCAATCATGAACGTTTGTCGACTGTTGTGCGTCTCGCAGTTCATTTGAAGAATGGCTAAAGAGTTTTTTTTCAACCTAGAGAATACAGTACAGCCAGTGGAAACACTTCCAACAACATTGACATTTTCCTCAAAAATAATACAATTGCTAAGTATTTGGAATAGAAGAAAAGATCTGCAACCAAATACGCAGTGAAATAGATTATAAATGGTTTAGTAATCAGTTGTTGAGTATGTATTATACCACGTGCATACCAAAAGATTGACGTCATAACCTTTCCAGCCGCCTTTTTCGTTTTTCCACGCCTGAGAACCGGTTCATCATGTGCAGTCCACTAGAATGACTGTCGATTGGACTCCAGTGGGAAATGATGGAGCTATATTTCTATCACCGACGCAAAAATTCGGCTTTATTGCGTTTAAAGTACTTAAACACTTCTCAGAATTAGTTGTTTTTGTTGGATTATGAACTTGCGAGCACCTACATACTTTGCAACTCAACGGGGGATTTCCCTGAGCCCAAATTCAACAGCATTTTTTCCAAAAGAGCAATGCTTTATGATCCATTTTTTTTTAAACTAACACAAGTTGCTTCACAAAAATGCTATATCTCATTAACTAGTAGTTATAATCCAACTAATAGAAATCATATAGATGATAGTAGTAGTATTATCTATATGTCAGCCACAGCGAAGCGTGGACTGGTCTTCTAGTATTTTCATAAAATGTAATATATATTATTATTCAACGCTATAAGCTCCAAACAAATTGTTCGGATCAGATCACAGTAGCATGCAGCTTTCATAAAAAGTACGTAACGGCCGCAGGCAATAAAGCGAATATTAAGGTTTATAAATATATTCAGCAACATACAGTCTATATTATATGCAAAGTCAACAAAGCACTAGCTAAGAAAATGTGCAACGATTGAACTAAAAGTAAACAAACAATTTTCATATGAACTTTCTTCTATCTTTCATTTCAATTTCATACTGATCCCAAACTATACAAGCAATTTCATATATTCATATGCACGCAACGTCTTGTGGGCCAAGGTGGGTAATTTAACATAACTATCGGCAAATCTCCTGAACAAATGAACACAACAACACGCTCTTCCACCAGCACGCACCAATACAAATGGAAATGCTCTAATACAAATAAACATAAACAAACGAATGAACTTCGAACTTATGAATGGTCGACTTGCAGCCTTCATACTGTGGGCCTATATGAAAATGATTGAGTTATGTTGAACGAATTGACACGTCTGGCATTGTGCCTTACCCACAAATCACCTTGCGTTCCTGTGCTTCATATGATTATTTCGTCCTTTGACTAGAATGCGTGGTTGCGCGTCGACACACAGACAATACTGACGATAGAAAATCACGTAATAACGAAAAATCATCAAATGAGTATAACGCACGCTGAGAAGTGTATTTGAATATTGAAAATACGAGATTTCAAGGAAGTGGACAAAGACTGGTATATGTATGTATGATTCTTAATTTGTATACCGGAAGGTGAAAGAATCAAATTAAATTTGAAATTGTATTATAAGGGAAGTAGGCGTGGTTGTGGACCGACTTCGCTCATATTCACACTGTGTTATAAGAATGTGAGAATAATATCATGTACCGAATATGGTTGAAACCGGTAGAGCAGGTCCGTAATTCATATTTTATAGGACACCCATTGTCCTAGTTTGACCTCCGCTCTAGGAAAGTGGTCTACAATCATCTCAATGGTAAAATTTAAAATCTCTCGAACATTTAGTTATCGCTATTTTGGTAGCTTTTAAGAGTAAATATTGGGAATGAGTCAAATGTGAAAGTTTTCCGCATAAGAACTTGAATCCGATCGTTCAGTCTGTATGGCATCTATATGTTATAGTGTTCCGATATCGGCAGTTCCGATAAAGCGACAGCATCTTCTTGAATAGAAAATGACGTTAGCTAAATTTCAAAACGATGTCTTAAAAACTGAGGGACTAGTTCGTATTTATACAGACAGACGGACATAGGATTATAGAGTCTCCGACGCTTCCTTCTGGGTGTTAAAAACTTCGTGACAAACTTAATATACCCAGGGTATAAAAATGAAGTGACAAAAGCCGTTAACTCAAGCCGTTGTAACGCCGACGTTGTTAAGATTTTACGATTCCTTTTATATCGATAGATATAGATAGATTTAATAAAATAAAAAAAAACAAAAAAAAAACTACTAAGATTTTTAAAGGGTGATTTTTTAAGAGCTTGATAACTTTTTAAAAAAAAAACGCATAAAATTTGCAAAATCTCATCGGTTCTTTATTTGAAACGTTAGATTGGTTCATGACATTTACTTTTTGAAGATAATTTCATTTAAATGTTGACCGCGGCTGCGTCTTAGGTGGTCCATTCGGAAAGTCCAATTTTGGGCAACTTTTTCGAGCATTTCGGCCGGAATAGCCCGAATTTCTTCGGAAATGTTGTCTTCCAAAGCTGGAATAGTTGCTGGCTTATTTCTGTAGACTTTAGACTTGACGTAGCCCCACAAAAAATAGTCTAAAGGCGTTAAATCGCATGATCTTGGTGGCCAACTTACGGGTCCATTTCTTGAGATGAATTGTTGTCCGAAGTTTTCCCTCAAAATGGCCATAGAATCGCGAGCTGTGTGGCATGTAGCGCCATCTTGTTGAAACCACATGTCAACCAAGTTCAGTTCTTCCATTTTTGGCAACAAAAAGTTTGTTAGCATCGAACGATAGCGATCGCCATTCACCGTAACGTTGCGTCCAACAGCATCTTTGAAAAAATACGGTCCAATGATTCCACCAGCGTACAAACCACACCAAACAGTGCATTTTTCGGGATGCATGGGCAGTTCTTGAACGGCTTCTGGTTGCTCTTCACCCCAAATGCGGCAATTTTGCTTATTTACGTAGCCATTCAACCAGAAATGAGCCTCATCGCTGAACAAAATTTGTCGATAAAAAAGCGGATTTTCTGCGAACACTGATTTTGGTAATAAAATTCAATGATTTGCAAGCGTTGCTCGTTAGTAAGTCTATTCATGATGAAATGTCAAAGCATACTGAGCATCTTTCTCTTTGACACCATGTCTGAAATCCCACGTGATCTGTCAAATACTAATGCATGAAAATCCTAACCTCAAAAAAATCACCCGTTAATAAAATTACTAGCTGTTACCCTATGTGCCTCGCTACACCTAAATCGATTAAAACTCTTAAGGGTTTTTACTCTGTGTTTTATTTATTGTTGTAAAACTGTTACTTATTTATAAAACATATTGGTATACAACATTTTTGGTTTTTCCACCTGGCGCGTAAATGAATAAGCACCTTGGTGTTCCCACTCTCGAGCATGCGACGAACAATTGGCCGTGGGAGAAGCACGGTTCTTTCAAATTGACGCCGCACACTTGAAACGTTTGCCCTTGCGATTTGTTGATGGTCATCGCAAATGCAAGACGTACTGGGAACTGCAAGCGCTTAAATTCAAACGGCATGTCCGTTGGAATCATGGGAATGCGTGGTAAGAGTACGACATCACCTGCTGCCTTGCCATTTAGTATTGTTGCTTCAATCAAATTTGGCCACAATTTTTTGACTGAAAGCCTTGTGCATTACACAAAGTCGGTGGATTCAGATTTCGTAGAAGTATAATGGGTGAACCGACTTTCAGGACCAAACGATGCGGTGGCAGACCGGGGGGATCCAAAGAATTCAAGAACTCAGTTGGATAATTGACTACTTCATCTTGATTCAAAACGCTATCAATCGATATATATGTTGTAGCTTCTCCTGGCAGTTTTTCTTGAATGGCAAAATTGATTTCGTTGACGTGTACATTTTTTGGTGCCAATAGTCAACCGTCAACAGTTTTTAAATCATCAAATGATCTTGGTCCGCGCACGTTGACTAATAGCAGACGCAAATAGAAACATTCGGCGTTGTTCGGATGGATGGTGTAAATGCGTCCTATGCATCGGTTTTACGGACATTTGGATAACCGTCAACACGCTCCCCTTGCTTTCGTCGTTGAAATGTTTTCGATGATGGATTCCAAGTGAAATATTGTGGTATTTCGGAATATAGCAATATTCTTGCAAATTCATCGGTTTCACACAACTCGAAAAAGGTAGTAAGTGTTGTCCGCGGTGGTCGTGCTGCGCTCTGTTGTATATTGTCTGCAGTGAAATAAACGCGTTGACCATTTTCGAGATGAACTGCCAAATGAAGAACAACGGGATGCCAGTCGTGTATTGGAAACGATAAAATGCGCCATACCGTTTCGTTGCTGCTTATATAACGGCCCATTTGGTATTGCTGAATTTCATCGATTGTCTGATAATCAGCCACTCCGAAAACTGCCATATCACTGCCCTTATTTACGTATTTGCAGATGTATTTAATCGATTTGACAGAGTTGCAATATTCTACATTGATGTGCGCTTCGAAAATTGTTGACAACTATGGTGAATACGGCACGACCCAACGATTATCAACATCAACGTCTTGATCCCGAACTTTTATGACCGTTGAATTACCACCATCTTCAGCGGATCGACGCCGATATAATGGATATCCGTCATTTCCAGTGATTGTATCATCAACTAAAGCTCTAGGATAGCGCTTTGAACACTTATTGTCAATCATGCATGGTGACGTTGGATTAATAGCGCCTCAAGGGCCGTGGATCATGTTTTTTGTTACAACGTCGAACAATTGTGGGTCGATTGCTTCATCTGGAATTTCCGCTGAGATGACTTTGTCAATCTGATCTGGTCGTATTTTGCGAACTAACCAAATCAAGATGTGTGCATGCGGTAATCCTCTTTTCTGCCATTCGATCGAGTACATCCAGCATCGAACTTCTCCAAAAACACAAAGTTTCACAATTAAATCCATCATTGCTTTTTGCTTTTCCCTGAATACACGTGCTGTCAAGTCGTGACGATCAGTTGTTGATTGACCGGGGAACAAATGACATTTGATGTCATTCCACTTGGGATTGCACGTGAACGTTATGAACAGAACCGGTCTGCCGTAATGGCGCACATACGACATCGCATCTTGCGCATACTCGTGCATATGGCGCGGACTGCCGATGTATGTGGCTGGCAATATTGTCAGACGTCCAATGCTATTCACATTTGCATCATTCATTACGGCGTCTCTCAAATGGATGTACTCTTCAGAACGCAATTTCGCTTGGTTGAATCGAATAAAGTTGACACGTTCGGTCTCGATCTTCGCATACATGTCAACCAAATACTGATGGAAAAGCTTGCGACATTTCAGGATTTAGTTATCTTCTTGGGGACGAATCATTATTCTGTACGAATAGAAGTTCATCGCACTGAGTTTTTTTGGTGTTTCTTGGCCTATAAATGAACAATACACAAAATATTGAATCGTAAGTAGCATTTCTTCTCAGAAATTGTACTTTTTTACCAGTAGTTGGATTTATCAATCGCATATTGATGTGATAGCCGTCATCACCTCTCCACAATAATATCGGATATTGTAATGCATCATAACTACGGTGTAGCTCGGAAACACGCTGAAGTTGTTCGTTTCTACGGTGCAGTACAATATCTCGCGATTCAAACTGTTCGCCAACAATGACGATTGCCACCTCATCGATTGTTGGTGCGTTGAATCGTCTGGCATGCTGCCCCATCGGCATTTTGTCTGCTCTGATGACGATTCGATGGTTATCAGACGGCATGCGGTCCAATGCGATTTTGAACAATCGAATCAATTCATTGTGCTCATTGAGAAATCTTTGCAAATTTAGTACGATTTCTCGCCTTGTGCCGGTCGCAATTTTACATTGTTGATTTAGTTGGTCAGTTTCATTACCGATGAAATATATTTGCAAAAATTGATAGTCGGCATCGACAAATGGTATGAGCGAGCCAGCTCGATGGTATATTTGTCCCTGAATCTGCAGAATAAAAATGTCAAATGTTTCACTGGAAATTCCATGCAAAGTAATCACCTTGAACGTCGGCATAAATGGATCTCTAATGATCTTTGTGGCACCAAAAGAAGTAATTTGAAAGCATGAATTGTACGCTTGTATGTTCTGCAAGAAATGCTTAGACGTCGGTGATTCTCCAGTGAGCAAGGAATGTAATGGTTCTGGTGGCGGTTCCAACGCAGGCAGTTTCACTTTGCCACTGAAGCAGCACATGCCAGCTGTTTTCTCCTCGAAATTTCGCTGCATTGCAATGCGTACAAATAATATCCATTGCTCCGATGGCACCATGCAGTCTGTAGTCGCAGTCAGGATCGTGGTGAAAGCCAACATGTTCCATTTGATCGCGAAGGCGGACCGGAACTCGGCCTTGACGGTAATTTGGCCGTTGATTGTCGGCGAATTCAGCTCTAATCTGTGCACGCCGCTCTCTGTACACCGCTCTACCTCGGGCATTCACTTGAGCGCGTTGCTTTTCGCTGTGATTTCTTCTTAATATTGACATTCGACGTGAATCACTCGTATGCCTGCCAACCGTATTACGTTGGCGCAGTCGAGGCATTTTCTAGATTATGCATATTTGAAGTACATAAATAAATTAACCTAAAACTACATCTTAAACTACACACGCATATGCAATAAGACCCACCAACAGTGTATTTACAAACCGCATGGAAGCACTAACGAAACAATAACAATACTCACTTGCTTTGTGTGTGTTGCACACAAAATCGGTTCGAATAAATGTAGCAAATCGATGGAATTAAATCTGGAAAAAAACACACAATGTTGAAACACTTTTTTTTACACACACCGCGCATTTTCAAGCGACAATCGAACCGCATGGCATCACATACGAAACAATAACAATACTCACTTGCTTTGTGTTGTACGCAGAATGTTAATCACGTTGAAATCAGAGAAAAATACACACAATTTTAAAATATGTCAATAGAAAGAACAAAAAGGCAAATACGATCAACATGCGCTGTCATTGTTTTTTATTAGTTGTAAACATCCGCCAGTTGTTTCTGTTTATTAGAAAGGAATTAAAAGGCATTTGACAGGACTACCAATCTTGCGGCAAAACATTATTTCATGAAAATTTGTATAGGCGGGATGTATCATTTTATTTATTTTTTTTTGCAAAACGCGCAATGATACACACATTAAATTTCTTATGTGCACCCTCCAAACAAACCCCAATCACCCCTGAAAATTTCATTGAAATCGGGCAAGCCGTCTAGGAGGAGTATGCGAACAGGAAGTTTTGCCACTTAATTTTATATATCGCTCATTTGCTGCAAGACCGGCATAAGTCAAAAAAATCGATTCGCCAGAAAACGCGTTTAAAGTTTTCAACTTACTACAACCTTACACGGTGACTCCAACCTTACACCACTTCTCAAGCGGAGCATATAAGAGGTATTCATATGAATATTTCAGTCAACATGAAGTATGATATAACGAACAATTCTGCAGCATTAACTCCAAAATCACGTTTTTTGAATTATGCCGGTCTTGCAGCAAATGAGCGATATATAGATAAGCTTTTTTACCCGCGGCTCCGCCCGCAGTGGAGCCATTAAATAAGTATGAGAGATAAAGGGTAAGGGTATATAATAGAAATGAGTCAATATGATATCAAAATTTTATTGCTTGGCTGAAATCAACAATTTTTAGAAAATACTACAGACAATGAAGTTTCAACACCTTAAAATATGTGTATTGAAATGCAACAACAAATGTTAAAATATATTTCACCGTAACAAAAATAAATAATTCTGAATTCTAACAATTTAAAAAAATTAAATACAAAGTATTAATCCAGGATATTTTTATAGACAATGTTATAACTTTTGCCGTCGGGTGCAAATATGTGCAAATTCTGGGCATTAGATACACGTGAACAGACCACATAAAGTTGACCATGAGAGAAGCATGGGTTTTCTAAATGCACTCCTGCTACCTGTAATGTTTGTCCTTGTGCCTTGTTTATAGTAACAGCAAAGCTAAGATTGACTTGAAACTGAACCCTTTTAAATTGGAATGGAAGGTCAGTGGAAATAATTGGTATCCGAGGTGTTATAACACTATTTCCCTTACCGACATTTGTTGAAGTACTTAGTTCCGTATTTATAATTGTATCCATTGACAAATATTCCTTCATTTCTCCTTGAACCGCATTGTTCAAACTTCATTTCCGCATTTATAATATTAGTATGAGTATGATTTGGATATACCAGATTTCCGCTTCCGAGGCATTTTCTAAGAAAAGCAGAGTAAGAATTAACATCAGCGAGTAAGATCTAAAAATAATAAAGTGACAACCACAAAAATTACGGATTACCTAAAAAATTTTAATAGTTTTATACTGCATGTAACGACAAAAGAAAATAACAATAAATATAGAAAAATTAGAAACTATGGCTAGATGGCGTTGACGATTTTTTGACAAACAATTTTTTTATGTTTCTTATTTTTTTTTAATATAAAGTACCCTATTTCACTTCTAATATCCTCAGGAGTATATGTACAAAGTTTCATGATAATCCGTTAAGTAGTTTTTGCGTGAAAGCGTAAAAAACAAACTTACATTCGCATTTATAATATTAGTAAGTATGATTCAAATGAGCTTTGAAATAAACAAAATGTAACTAATTTATCAAACAGATTAATTGTGAAAATTAATTGTATTAAATTTAAATTTAATTTTCAAGAATTATTTCTTTATTCAAATTGCTATATAAATGTCAAAACTCTCCAAAATATATCTTATGGTTTAATTTTACTTGTTATATACTAAATACCTAATTTGTATTCAAAATTTTATTCCATTTGCTTTTGTTAACATTCGATATCGGCAGGCGACAGTTTTTTTGTTGACAGTGAACGGTTGAAGGAAAAATTGTACGCACTGAGTTTATCGACAAATGGCCACAAAGTCACATTACATGACAGATTTTGTGAACATTTTGGCAAAACAATATGTTGCCGGCGATGGGGTCCGGTTTCCGGTCTTCACTTTACGCGATCTCGAGGAAGGAGTGGCTCGATGATTTTGAATCTAATGCCAAGGCAGTTCGTTGCCGGGGACTTACAAAAGTTTATATACGGGAAACAATTATAGAAGGGTGCCGCGAAAATTTTCGTTCGCAGTCAGCGGGACATAGCTAGCCGGAGTACACTTAAACCATATTTGCAAAAAAGGAGAAGTAACAACGTTAATCGAAGTACATGGGGTGTTTAGGAATCGGCGAAAACGCTCAAATGAAGATTACCGCGTATTCTCGTACCTCTATAGCCATAGGTAGGCCAATAAAGCTAACCGAAAGAAGTCTCATCGAATATTTTTTAGAGGGGATCCCAGACACAAGACCAAACAAAGCTAATTTGTATCAGGCTAGTTCGATAGAAGAATTAAAAGCACAGATCCTTGTTTATGCAAAGGTTGGCTCGGGGCGTCAACCCAATGTTAGTACATTTCACAACAAGCGTGAAGACAATAATTCTGTCATTAAAGACCAGGAACCTAATAGGAAAAGTTGTTATAGGTGTGGGGAAGCAGGTCAGTTGGCTAATACTTGCAAACAACGACTATCAAAGAGTTTGGGTGTAATCAGCCCTGACATCATATTGCAGAGTGCCCAAAGAAGAAAACGGAGCTAAAAAGCGAGGGTACATGGGTAAATACGCTAGAAATGATGCGTATGGATATCCACGTTGTGCGTGAACGAGACTATGTTTACGAGGCAATAATCAGGAATAATGTATTAAAGCAGGTTGATTTGATTATAAAAGAAGACGAGGTAGAATTGTTGATGTACTCTGCCCAATCCACAAAAAGGGAGACCCCACTATCTGCACCAACTACCGTGGGATAAGTCTCCTAAACATCGCGTATAAGGTTCTATCGAGCGTATTGTGTGAAAGATTAAAGCCCACCGTCAACAAACTGATTGGACCTTATCAGTGTGGCTTTAGACCTGGCAAATAAAGAACTGACCAGATATTCACCATGCGCCAAATCTTGAAAAAGACCCGTGAAAAGAGGATCGACACACACCGCCTCTTCGTCGACTTCAAAGCGGCTTTCAACAGCACGAAAAGGAGCCGCCTCTATGCCGCGTTGTCTGAATTTGGCATCCCCGCAAATCTAATACGGCTGTGTAAACTGACGTAGAGTAACACAGAAGCTCCGTCAAGATCGGGCAGGGCCTCTCCGAGCCGCTCAATACTAAACGAAGTTTCAAACAAGGCGACACCCTATCGTGCGACTACTTTAATCTACTGCTGGAGAAAATAATTCGAGCTGCAGAACTAAAGAGAGAAGGTACCATATTTTATAAGAGTATACAGCTGCTGGCGAACGTCGATGATATTGATATCATTGGCCTTAACAACCGCGTCGTTAGTTCTGCTTTTTCCAGACTAGACAAGGAAGCAAAGCAAATGGGTCTGGCGGTGAACGAGGGCAAGACGAAACGCATTCGATGGGACGATCGGCTGTATGAGATATACTACGACGACATTGACATAGTTCAGCGCATTAAAAGACAGCGGCTACTCTGGATAGATAATGTCGTCCGAATGGACGAAAACACTCCAGCTCTGAAAGTATTTGACGCTGTACCCGCCGGGGGAAGCGGAGGAAGAGGAAGACCTCCACTCCGTTCGAAGGACCAGATGGAGAAAGATCAGGCTACGCTTAGAATATCCAATTGGCGCCACGTAGAGAAAAAGAAGAAGCGATTGGCGCGCTGTTGTTAACTCGGCTATAATCCCGTAAGCGGTGTTCCAATGGAGTGTAGGTCTTTTTCTTCCTCTACTTGCCCCGCTGCTGTACTGTGTCGCATACTTTCAGAGCTGGAGTGTTTTCACCCATTCGGACGACATAACCTAGCCAGCGTAGCCGCTCTCTTTTAATTCGCTAAACTATGTCAATGTCCTCTTATATCTCATACAGCTCATCGTTCGCAAAAGACCATAAATCTTTCGCAGAACTTTTCTCTCGAAAACTCGTAACGTCGACTCATCGCTTGTTCTCATCGTCCAAGCCTCTGCACCATATAGCAGGACGGGAATTATGAGCCACTTATAGAGTTATCGAGAGATTACAAGGCGCAAAAGTATTCACAACGTTAGATTTACGGAATGGGGTTTACCACGTGCCGATAGAGTCAAGTTCGCGGAAATATACGTCATTCCGGACCCATCCAGATCATTCATTTATGTTCCTTTCGGTATTTTCAATTCCCCGGCAGTATTCACTCGATACATTTTCGCAGTGTTTCGAGATTAGTGAAGGATGGCGTCATGGTAACTTACAAGGATGATCTTACTATTCCCTCTATTAGTTATGGCGAGGGTGTACATATGTTGAAAGCTGTGTTGAGCAGGGCGGCATGTTATGACATAAGGATTAAGTGAGAGAAATGCCAGTTCCTGAAGATAATATACGTCATTCCGGACCCATCCAGATCATTCATTTATGTTCTTTCGGTATTTTCAATTCACCGGCAATATTCACTCGATACATTTTTCGCAGTGTTCGAGATTAGTGAAGGATGGCGTCATGGTAACTTACAAGGATGATCTTACTATTCCCTCTATTAGTTATGGCGAGGGTGTACATATGTTGAAAGCTGTGTTGAGCAGGGCGGCATGTTATGACATAAGGATTAAGTGAGAGAAATGCCAGTTCCTGAAGACACTGTTAATTTTCTGGGGTATTTTATAGAGAGTGGTACAATAAGCCCTTCAGAAGCGAAAAACGCAGGCAGTAACGAATTTTTTTCGGCACCTATGGATAAAAAAGCGGTGCAAAGATTCTTACTGCTTACTTCTTACTCTCGCCGTTTTATAGAAGGATATGTAGTAGTCGCTAAACTACTGTCTGACCTGTTACCTAAGGATGTAGCTTCTGTGTTTGTTACCAAAGAGCAGGCCTCGCTGTAGCAACTAAAAGCTGCTCCGGCTAGTGCACCAGCATTACGGTTGGATTGTCTCTAACTGAAGTTCATACGGACGCCTCGATACATGAATATGGTGGTGTTCTCTTACAAAAAGACAATGAAGACTTGCACTTTCACCCACTCCAGTACGTGAGTCGGAAGGCAAAGCTAGCAGAAGAGAAGTACCATTCGTATGAGTTAGAGGTGTTAGCAATTGTTTGAAGCACTTAAAAAGTGGAGAGTATATCTTTTAGGGTTGCATTTCAAAATCGTTACCGATTGCAACGCGTTCACAATGACCATGAAAAAGAAGGATATTCCACTAAGAGTATCTCGGTGGGCGCTGCTAATGCACGAATTTGGTTATGAAATAAAACACCGAAATGACTCGAGGCTGCGTCACGTTGATGCGTTAAGCAAAAATCGTGTGTCTTGTGTTGGAAGATTCTTTGCTGTATAAGCTAAGGCAGGATCAGTAACAGGACTAATGGATTCGGGCAGTGTGCAAAGTCTTGCAAACAACTGAATACGAGGATTTCTACTTGAAACATGGGCTACTACACCAAGGATCCAATAAGGGAGAGCTTAAAGTAGTTCTATCGCTGAAGGAGGATGAAATAATTTGGACGGCAGATAAACAGGGACACTTCTCCTGCGAATAAGATATAAAAGTTCAAAAAACATTTTTTATTCCTCAGTTATGTCCAAAATTAAAATTCTGAAAAATTGCATCGAATGCATAATGGCAGATTCAAAGACAGAAAAAAGAAGATTTATTAGGCCCAATACAAAAGGAAAAACAAACAAAATTTTGATAGAAAGAGGAAAGTGTCAACAAAGTTCAGACTGGACGCATTAGTTGAGCTTAGGTTAAGGCCTAAATATTTTGGTCCATATAAGATTTCGAAAGTGTTAGAACACGATAGGTATGAGGTCGAGAAAGTCCGGCGAGGGTGAGGGTTCTGGTCACACGACCACCATCGCCGAATTCCTAAAGAGATGGAAACCTTCGTTCGGGCCGAACAAATAATTCAAGAAAACCCGAATGTGCGATTAGCAACCCTGAACCTGACCTGCTCACGCATGCAATCCTTAACATACACACTGAATAAACGGACTTAACGAAATCAAATGAACATCAACAGCCGAACGTTAAAAGTAAAAAAAAAAACCGAAAAGGTCCGTGCTAAAAGTAAAAAAAACCGAAAAGTCCGTGCTGTCATTTCAAAACTGCTTGAGCGATTCATTTCAAACTTTGTACACATTTTTGACATACAGTGGCGACAAAAGTCTACATACACCCCCTGTTTTCTTCGATGTGAGAGTACAAAACTTTTTAGAAAAATGTGTTGATACAGTTTTATTCTAATAACAACAAACTTAAAAAATCCGTTAATTAATATAAAACTACAAATTTATGAATAAAAACTCAAATATTGTGTTGACAATAGTCGACATACAGTACAAAAATATCTTAGTTCAGTGCGAAAAACTTTACAAAATGTTAGTTATTAAGACGTTTTAGTATTTAGTTGGTCCCCATTGGCATCTGTAACTGCTCGAAGACGCCCGTGGCATTGATTCTGCAAAATTTGTCAACGCTGCAAATGGAATACTGTTCCAAGGTCCCAATATGCGCTACTTAGAGTAGAGCAGAGCTAGAAATTTGGTTCTTTCTAATTCTACGCTCCAAAATCTCCCAAACATGTTCAATAATATTCATATTTGGACTTTGAGGTGGTGTATTTAATTGACTTGGAGTATAATAAAGCAACCAATCCTTGACAATTTGCGCCGCATGCATCCGAATCGTTATCTTGTTGAATATACAACCGGGAACCGAGCCCTAAATTATCCACCAAAGGCTTCAAATTATGTTCCAACAGAGACTTATACTTATAACCGTTTCAATAAAGTCCGAATTTCTAACTCCAGAGGCCGCCAACAACTCCCCAAACCATTACGCTGCCGCCACCGAGCTTCACAATTGATACTACGTTCTTCGGTGCAAGCGTGGCGTTTATTTTTTTTTTCCATCAAATTTTAGCCCTTCCATCACTACCAAAAAGAGTGAATTTAGAATCATCTGTAAATGA
>NC_064303.1:38548135-38690463 GCF_023373825.1 Bactrocera dorsalis | reverse complement strand
GGTCACTGTCTGGTGGCGACACACATCCGGCACCACGGAAACAATGGAGCATATCTTGTGCACCTGTCCCGCATTGGAAAGACCACGCTGCACATAGGTTTCTGCTAGTGCATACTGCGGCTAAAAATATAAGGAGTTGTCGCAGGACAATGACATTTGGTACATCATTGTTTTGGATTCCAATCAAGAAAAAAATGAAATTTTTTTTTTTTAATTTTATTTTACGCCCACCTCCCATATAAGGTGAAACTTAATTTTTGACCTACAGCACTGATTTTTGGTACATAGCATTTTTATGACATTATATATGTTGGTGTTAAATTTCAATAATATCCGCCCACTTTTACGCCCACCTCCCATACAACTAAATTCTCTTTTATCAAGTCTCTTTTAGCAACTTTTTTACATCTTCGTGACATTCTGACATTGTTTTTTTTAAGGGGGGCAATTTGGGGCAGCTGAATTTTTTTTTATCGTTTAGCTGAGACTTCAGGCTTTAATTCGGTATATGTATGTCGACAGCGGTAGACAGCGCTAAAAAGATGCACCACTTTGAATTTGAAGAACATTGAAATTTTGACGTCCAAATTATGTAGTTCCACAAAATTTTTTATGCATTATTTTTTTCAATGGATTTTGATGCAAATTTTTTCTTTGATACATATTATAAATGAAAAATAATAACAAAGTTGAATTTCAATAGTTGTTTTATTGTATCAATGATTTGACTTTTGAGTAAATTTTTTGCTAGTTTTGATGTTCTCTACATTCACCAACTTTGGGTATTTCTGGACAAAAAACTAATGCAGATAGAATCCTAATACTTTGGAAAAATAATGTATAGATAGTTGGTAACAAACTGTGAAATTTTCATTCAAATCAGACAACATGAAATTTTTGAATTTCGGCCACAGAAATCCCTATGTGCGCCGTCTGTCGAAATTCACGTCAAGTGCAGACATCCTAAAGAATGACTTCTGTTAATGTACCTAGTAACTGAACTCCATCTGGTATGGCAAAGGACCAAAACTGTTCTATGCGAGGCTCTTGCCTACTAAATTAACCAATTCTAACGAAAGAGTTTATATTCAAATCAAATTCTAACCAATAAATTTTTATTCATTCAGCATCTTATTTTGGGCTTAAAATATATTATAAATTATTTATTTAATTGCGTTATTATTATTTTATTTTCCTTATTTTCAAAAAAAAAAAATCAAATCATCAACGCTTATACATCACCGTAGCGATTAGTTTCAACAATCAAATATTGAATGACAACAGAATAATGCTATGTTCGGATCGACAGCGAAAACATGTTTTCGTGGGAAAAAGTGGTTTTCGCACGAAAACTTGTGTTTTCGTCCATGTAAAAACTGTCAAACGAAAACACAGTTTTCGCTGAAAACTGATTGAAAACTTACATTCCACTCATAATAATCGGTGCCTGCTCTAGTTTAATCGATTTTTTTGGAAGACATATTTTGCCGGCCCTAAATTGTCACTTGATATTTGTTTTCATTCCAAATAAAAATAGAGCTGCTGTCACTTGTTATTAATTTGAAAAATGGAAAAACAAAAATATAAAAAAAGAAGTTGTTGGAGTGATAGGGCAGAAGCCCTACTAATTGAATTGTGGCAGAGCAAAGTAAGTGCTTTTCGCGGTTCAAGGAAGAACAGCCACATAGTAGAGGAAATGGCAATGGAGTTGCAGCAACAAGGTGTGCATTTCACGGCGAGTGAAATAAAGTCGAAAATGCACAATCTTTCGCAGAGATATAGGTATGTAATTAAATAAAATTAAGGAAAAATATAATTTTTATATATATATCATGTTTTACAGGAAAGAGAAGACAGCAGTCGGATCAACTGGCGGTTCTCCCTCGCAGTGGCCGCTGTACGATAAAATGAGATCCGTACTGTTGCCGTACGTCAGCTACAACGCAGAGAGCTTAGTGGAGGAAAGTTTTCAAAGTAAGAAACATTTGTTTTGTAATTCAATATATTATTTATATTTACATATATATATACATTTTTAAAAAGGTTCTACTAACTCGGAACCACTCCAAATTTCGGTGGAAACGGCTGCGTGTTCGACATTTGTTGCTGCATCTCCATTGTCCTCACCAGTTTGACTGCCATCACCCTCAGCGATGCCGATGTTGTCAAGCGATATTTCTTCGCAACCATTACCGTCTCCAGAGCCAAGTGATACTACGAATAAAAGAAGAAATCATTTTCAGAGAATAATTTTAAAAAAATTTGATCAAATCGAAAACCAGCTTGAGAAAGCAAGTCAAGAATTCAGTGAAACCAGCAAAGAAATTAAGGACTTGACGAAAAAATGGTTGAAAACGATAATAAAAAAACAGAAATGATAGAACAGTACATAAAGATTCGAAAGAAACAAATGAGCGCTTGCTTGAATTTCTAAATAAATAATAAAATTAATGAATAAGTATAATCTATTTAATAATATATGTTTAAGATGGATATGTATAATTTTATGTTTGAAAAATAAAATTGAATTTTGTTTTGTGTGTACAACTTTATCTTTTATTTTGGTTGGTTCTTGTTTAAATGAGTTAAGCCTCCCCCCTCCCTCAACCTGGGAAAAGCTGGCGCACTCTAAGGGAACACTGCGCAGTACACCACATCCGATGACACCATACTCAAACATCACCGCATAACACAACACCAACACAACTCACCACACCTATACATCAACTTCATCAACAAAAAGGGTGGACAAATTTACAGCATACACATTCGTTTTCCGACACCCATCCCGCGCGTCGCAATTTTCACAAATAATTCATTACTCACTCCTCGCTGATACACATTCGTTTTATACATACATACGTTCGATCATACGCGGAGCCACGAAAATCCTTCCGCCGATCTCCCAGCGGTCCGGTATGCAACTTACCCGCTCCGTACACCTTCCGACATACTTTCGTCGTTTAAAAATAATTATATAAAATAATTAAATTAAAATATCATTTGTCATTTCTTATAAATTTAAGTACATTAAATAATTGTAAACCCAATAAATTGCATTAAATGATTTTGCATATTAAACGTCAGCATTTTTAGTAAACGGATGTTAAAGTGGTTGATACCTTTGAGTCCAAATTAAGGGCAATAGTTATTCATGGTCCTTCGAGCCTTACCGAAAGGCACCTTCGGATTTTATAAAAAACAGAAAATACTACATTATAAGAAATAAAATTTAATTATGTTAAGCCCAATTGTGTGGACAAAAACAAAAAGTGCAGTAAATTACTAAGAAAATAAAAAAAAGAGCAGTGCAGTGGCATCAAAAACAAAAAAAAACACATGTTTGTATACCTATGTATTTTAATTGTATAATATAATTAAAATGTACGTACACTTGTGCTCATAATAAAGCAAAAACAAGAAAAATAGTGCAGTGACACACAAAAAATAATCATATACATATATTCACGGTTTGCTACAAGAAGTGACAAAAAACAAAACTAAGTTCGGTAACAAAGTGCGGTGACATAAAGTGCAAAAACGAGCAAAAACAAAAAAGAAAACTAAAAACGTAATTAAAAGAGCGGGAATATATTCAAAAATATAAACAAAAACCAACATTATTATAGACATATTAGAAACAAAAAAAAAGAGAAACAAAAGAAAGTGCAGTGAAGTGCGGTACACTAACAATATTACAAACATTCGGACATACACACAGTAAAACAGTTCCAGCAAACAACCAAAAAAAAAAAAAAAAAACAACTCAAACGTGCACAATCTAAATCGGGCGCGAAATTTAAAAGTGCCTAAATAATAAAAAACAAGCAAACTATACAAAAACAACACATGAAACGGGCGCGAACAATTAAAACGAACATACAAACATACAAACAAACAACAGCATAAGGAGGTAGCAGCAGAGAACTTAAAACATAGAGAAGGTGCAGGTTCGACAGCGAACATTTTGTAGGATTTTTGAAGGGAGTTCACCACAGAACTCACGATGAGAAATGTTAACATTTTTAACAGTTCTCTCACATACTCAAACAGAAAATGAAGAGAAGTAAATATAATATATGTATTTGCGGCATCTAATGACAAGGCATGTATGCCCAAACAGAGAAAATGAAGAGACAGAATTATATGTATGCATGCCCATGAGTACACTCCCAACGAAGAATTTCGTTTTGCTTGTTTATATTGACACCGAAAAACGTGTACAAAATACATGATGTTCTCTGTCTCAAATACGCAAGAATATGAAGAGACATAAATAAAGGGTGATTTTTTAAGAGCTTGATAACTTTTTAAAAAAAAAAACGCATAAAATTTGCAAAATCTCATCGGTTCTTTATTTGAAACGTTAGATTGGTTCATGACATTTACTTTTTGAAGATAATTTCATTTAAATGTTGACCGCGGCTGCGTCTTAGGTGGTCCATTCGGAAAGTCCAATTTTGGGCAACTTTTTCGAGCATTTTCGGCCGGAATAGCCCGAATTTCTTCGGAAATGTTGTCTTCCAAAGCTGGAATAGTTGCTGGCTTATTTCTGTAGACTTTAGACTTGACGTAGCCCCACAAAAATAGTCTAAAGGCGTTAAATCGCATGATCTTGGTGGCCAACTTACGGGTCCATTTCTTGAGATGAATTGTTGTCCGAAGTTTTCCCTCAAAATGGCCATAGAATCGCGAGCTGTGTGGCATGTAGCGCCATCTTGTTGAAACCACATGTCAACCAAGTTCAGTTCTTCCATTTTTGGCAACAAAAAGTTTGTTAGCATCGAACGATAGCGATCGCCATTCACCGTAACGTTGCGTCCAACAGCATCTTTGAAAAAATACGGTCCAATGATTCCACCAGCGTACAAACCACACCAAACAGTGCATTTTTCGGGATGCATGGGCAGTTCTTGAACGGCTTCTGGTTGCTCTTCACCCAAATGCGGCAATTTTGCTTATTTACGTAGCCATTCAACCAGAAATGAGCCTCATCGCTGAACAAAATTTGTCGATAAACACATTTCGAACCGAACACTGATTTTGGTAATAAAATTCAATGATTTGCAAGCGTTGCTCGTTAGTAAGTCTATTCATGATGAAATGTCAAAGCATACTGAGCATCTTTCTCTTTGACACCATGTCTGAAATCCCACGTGATCTGTCAAATACTAATGCATGAAAATCCTAACCTCAAAAAAATCACCCGTTATATGTATGAATGAATATGAATATGAACATATGTAAACATATGCATGCATTGAATATGAATATGAAGACATAAACATATGCATGCTGCTCCTTATGATCTCCCAATTGTGTACCCCACAAATTTAGAAAAGATGTCGGTGTCTAGAGCGACACAAATTTTCAGCAACTCGGTCGCCGCGGCAATTGATATGTCAATAAAAGAAAATTTGTTGGGCTCCGATGAGCACTTAAAAAAATGCGCTAAAGCAACCCAACTGCTGGTGAAACGTATGAATGATCTGTTCGACGAATTGGATTGCAAGACGCTTTGCAATCCAAATCCGTGAAGACGACCAATACAAAGAGGTTGTATTGAGAAAATTAATAGATTAAAAGATCACATCGAATATATAAAAAATATAAAAAAGCCCAACAGCCAAATATTGTGCCTAGATTCGTTTGTTTTAACAATAAATTCAATGATTGCATTGAGCGGCGATATATTCGAAGAATATTCGAATATATCATTTATACTCTTAGGGAGGATGAACCAAGATGCCTTGGAGAACTTTTTTTATAAAATAAGAGCAAATTTAGGATGTAATAACCATCCATCAGCACACGAGATGCAGTATATTGTAGCAAGGCTAGTGTCCATGCATATACTGCGACGCAACTTCTCGCAATCAGGCAGCAATTGCGAAGAAGACGACGATATAAACCTTGACTGGAATATTGGCCAGGAAGACGACCTGAAAGAAAATTTGAAACCGTCTGAGCAACTTGCCGTGGAACAAATAAATGTTCCAGATGAGCAATTTGATCAGAATGAAAAACCAGCCGAGATACAGGTTCGTCGCTATTATACTGGATATGCGATATACCAGAAAGTTTTATGTAGATTGAAGTGCGACAAATGTGCCATTTTAATGCGGAATACGGAAAGCTCTTTGGAAGACTCATCGGAAGCCCTTATTAGGTCCAAAAATTACAAAAGCGCGAATGACCTAAGGCTGGTTAATCCCGATGATAGAGTCTTCGACATAAGCCGCCTACAAATGAGCTGCTATAAAGAGCTCTTTATAGCAAATTCTTGCAGAGTGGGTATAAAATCTATGATTTTAGCCCAGATTACTGCAATTACGAATCAGAAATACCCAGAGTGGTATAGCGAGGCTGGAGATTGCCTCGAACATAGGCATCAGTTTTTAGACTTTTTGATAACAGTTTTACTGTTCAAAAACGCGAAATGGCTGGCGCACCAACAGGAACAGATTCATAAAAATGAAGTGAGGGCGAGGCATTTTAATAAACAGCAAAAATTAAAGAAATTGGTAACGTAGATTGTAGGCCACATTCAATTTTTCTAGCGATTTCCGTGTTATAAAAGGTAAAAGAACTATACAAGTATTTTAGTGTACATTAGTTAAATAATTAAAACACATTTCATTCTTCTCATTTCAGATTCTTCCTAAACTAATATTGTTCTTTTTTTTTTCTTTCAGGGTAGAATTAAGTTGTAAATAGTTCGTAGTAGTAGTAGTAGTTTTAGTATTAGTTATTGCTAGTTAGTTTTAGTATTTATTAATGTAGTTAGTAGTATGTACACGTGAGCCAAGCTTTGAAAAAAGCTGGTGAAAAAGACCTAATCTTTATTGATTAGGTTGTGTGAGAATTTGTGGTTGTAGGTAGACAAATTCTGAAAATCGTGTTTTACTAAAAATATATTTTCTTAATAATTTTTTATATGTATATTTCTAATAAAATGAATTTTCTTTTTATTTTTCTTTGCAGTTTGAATAAATTTAAGTAATTTTCAATAAATTTTTTAATAAATTTAAACAAATTTAAGTAAATTTACATGTATTTTCATTTAAATTTAATTATCAATAAATTTTTTAAAAAATATTTGCCATAGTTGTCCATTTTATTTTCTCACACATTTCAGCCGATTTTTGTATGGAAATTTGACCGTCGTAGAAGCAAAATGCGAAGCAACCATACATATATTATGTCGTTTGCACATTTGTCTGTATGTTTGCGAAAGCAAATGCTCTACAAAATTTGCTCATATTTTCATCACTTACCAACATACTTCTTGCAAGTGCGTGCATTGACCTACATACATATGCGTACACATATATATGAATATGTCACCACAAAAAATTGATCTTCACAAGTCAATATGGCAGCCAAATTGGCGAAGAACAAATGTAGTAATTCTTACAACAAAAACAATTTTCATTCATAAACGCAGGCGCAAATTGCACAAGCGATCTCGCTTCATTCATAAAAACAGATGCCGAACATCTCCCCGAGCATGCCTTTGCCAACATGTCATAATTTGCACCACTTTCTGGTGCTTCTCGCAAAAATCTGCGTCGATATGTATTCACGATCATACGTACATACATATTTACGCACGTTTGTTGGCGAAGCTGTCACAGCGGCAAGGAAAGCGGTGACAATCGGCGGCCATTACTTTATTTTTTTTGCCCTGGTTGCCCATGACAACATAGATGCCAAAAAAATGTAAACAAACAAGACAAATGTAAGAAATAATATATGTATGTATGCCATAGAAATTCTACTGGTGCAAATATGGAAATGATAACGAAATAATGCGAATATGCATATTTCATGAAGATCATCAATTTTCTTTGAAGAAATGAATAATTAAATTATTTTTTCCTAATTTATCACGATTTTGTAAAAAAATTAAAATTTTTATAATTTTTCCGAAAAAAATGGTTTATATGATACAAGATCATCATGCATATGTGACACAAAGAATGCTTTTTTACATTCTCTGTGTGACTTTGTATATTTTTCTTCATATCATTTCTCTTTACTCATTCTCGCATGAATTTAGTCGTTTTACATATATCGGGTGATTTTTTAAGAGCTTGATAACTTTTTAAAAAAAAAAAACGCATAAAATTTGCAAAATCTCATCGGTTCTTTATTTGAAACGTTAGATTGGTTCATGACATTTACTTTTTGAAGATAATTTCATTTAAATGTTGACCGCGGCTGCGTCTTAGGTGGTCCATTCGGAAAGTCCAATTTTGGGCAACTTTTTCGAGCATTTCGGCCGGAATAGCCCGAATTTCTTCGGAAATGTTGTCTTCCAAAGCTGGAATAGTTGCTGGCTTATTTCTGTAGACTTTAGACTTGACGTAGCCCCACAAAAAATAGTCTAAAGGCGTTAAATCGCATGATCTTGGTGGCCAACTTACGGGTCCATTTCTTGAGATGAATTGTTGTCCGAAGTTTTCCCTCAAAATGGCCATAGAATCGCGAGCTGTGTGGCATGTAGCGCCATCTTGTTGAAACCACATGTCAACCAAGTTCAGTTCTTCCATTTTTGGCAACAAAAAGTTTGTTAGCATCGAACGATAGCGATCGCCATTCACCGTAACGTTGCGTCCAACAGCATCTTTGAAAAAATACGGTCCAATGATTCCACCAGCGTACAAACCACACCAAACAGTGCATTTTTCGGGATGCATGGGCAGTTCTTGAACGGCTTCTGGTTGCTCTTCACCCCAAATGCGGCAATTTTGCTTATTTACGTAGCCATTCAACCAGAAATGAGCCTCATCGCTGAACAAAATAAAGCGCGAAACACATTTCGAACCGAACACTGATTTTGGTAATAAAATTCAATGATTTGCAAGCGTTGCTCGTTAGTAAGTCTATTCATGATGAAATGTCAAAGCATACTGAGCATCTTTCTCTTTGACACCATGTCTGAAATCCCACGTGATCTGTCAAATACTAATGCATGAAAATCCTAACCTCAAAAAAATCACCCGTTATTTCTGCCAGAGAACGTGCTCATTTCTGCTAAATAGCAGCGAGAATGGTGAATTCCCTTCACGAATCTTATACGCTCTGTTAGCCGTCCAATCGAACATCATACAGAATTCGATTTGCACCTTCTCTATGTTTTATGTTCTCTGATACAGCTAAGCTTTGACGATAAAGTTCCAAACATGTTGAATGCGGAAATGTCAACAACTATAGTTTTCGGTCACTGGAAATTGAGCCACAACAAGCAATAAAAATATTTCGTTACAAGAAACGAGGTAATGAACCAAAGATGAGTTTTATAAGCTCATATATTAAAATAAAAAAGTTTAGAAGCCGCAATTATAGTGATAAAATGTGGAAATATCTTACATATTGGGTTGTCAAAAAAGTCTTATGGTATTTTTATTGAATCAATTCGTGTGGCACCCATACATCGAGCTTCTTAGTGACTCCAAGCTTCCTCAAATGGTTTATAATGGTTTGATGACTACTATGTCGGTCTCTTTCGACCAATTCAGCGATTTTATCGCAATTTTCGACGACAGGCCTTCCGGAGCGTGGCGTATCTTCGACCACCTCTATAACAGAACGAAAACGTTGAAACCATCGTTGTGCGGTGGAAATGGAAACTGTATCGGGTCCATAAACTGCACAAATTTTATTGGCGGCTTGAGATGCATTTTTGCCTTTATCGTAGTATTTAGTACTGTAAGATATGCCGTATTTTCTCTTTATTTTTCTCCATGTTTGTGACGCTATAACTCACGAACGACTTAAAAGAAACGACAATCAATCAAACACGTGTTAGCACGTGAAATGAGCTTTCCAAATATAGCTTTGTCAATATGTTGGTGGCTAACCGAATACGCTTTACATAAGCTTCATTCGCGTTGGCGGTTAAAGGGTTACAAATGGTTAGTTGTGTCTATGTTCTGCTATGCATTGACATGTTTAGTGGTTTCCTTAGAGTCTTCAGCTGCCAGCTCCATCATATGTAACAGACTTGATTGGAATGTGAATGTTAAAAATTGTCTAAAATATTAGGTTGTCAAATATCTCCTTCCGCTTTTTCAATGCTTTACAATAAGTGTTACAGTGATCGGATTTAGTTCAAATATGCACCGTTTTGAACGTTATTCTGTTTTTATCTCTTAAAGCCCCTCTCATTTTTCCCGCCACTTTTCACAACCCTCTTTTGAATTCAACTTTACATCAATAAGGGCGTTCGCCATGGACAGGAACAGGTTGTAATCACTTGGCGCTATATCCGGTATATGGTAGATGCGATAAAACCTCCCATCTAAGCTCCCGTAGCTTTTGACGAGTCATCAACGAAGTTTGTGGTCTGACGTTGTTCTGGTGGAACACTACACCCTTCCTGTTGGCCAGTTCTGGACGCTTCTGGCCGATAGCCTGCTTCAAGCGGTCCAGTTGTTCGCTGTAGATGATACTGTGCTGTCCTTCGACCACGACCGTTTTCAATTGATATTGTCGTATGTGATAAATTTTTCGTCGTCACCATCCGCTTCAAAAATTTATCGAGTTCGTTCCGTTTCGACAGCATATCGCAAGCGTTGATTCGGTCCAGAAGGTTTTTTGCGTCAAATCAAACATCAAGCTTTTCTGTGTATCCAGCTTCCTGGTTTAAAATGGTTTGCTGACTAACTCCCATCTTCTGGGTGATGTCAAAAGATGCCACATGTCGGTCTAACTCGATGTTTTCTATGATGTGATCGATGTTCGTCGTCACAGCTCTTCACCGGCTGGCTTATCCATGATGTCATTTTCCCTCGCTCTATAGTGATAGAGTACCATCCCCCAAAACCCCATTAATCTCACAGA
Organism: Bactrocera dorsalis; assembly: GCF_023373825.1. Lineage (NCBI taxonomy): Eukaryota > Metazoa > Arthropoda > Insecta > Diptera > Tephritidae > Bactrocera > Bactrocera dorsalis. The sequence goes on along the minus strand of NC_064303.1, from coordinate 38,679,615 downwards.
ATGTTTCTCTAGCGGATTTGCCTATAACGAAGGAAAATTTTAAAATAGCGCGAAGTGAACTCCATGTTTACATGTCTATAACCGTTAGACGCAATATCCGAACTAATCATGCATATTGTCGTTTTGTAGGTTATGTCAAGACCTTTCAAAAATGTATAGTACTGCTAAATACGAGCTCTGTAGCGCTTTATACATAGCCGCGAAGTTCAAAAGACAGAGTTTCTCTATTCCTATTTTTCTTTTCAAGTGCACTGATCACCATAGCGTGGTTGTTGTTAGTAGAGATATCTACTCCTAGCACTTTCATAATAGGGGCTGTTGATACAATAGACGAGTAAGTGTTAATGTAATAGATTATTTATTATATTGTATTAAATTATGATGTTGAAAAAAAATTATTCCTTTCAATTCTTATAATAAAAAAAAATGTTCTGATTATATTAACGTTTCAATAATTCTATTTAAAAAATATATGATATTATATTATTATCCTGTAACAAAAACAAGAACCAAACAGAATTCTTCCACTTTTAAATCGTCAGATTAACGACATGCCTCTATATAATTGTTAGATTATCTTTTGGGAAGACTTTGACATCAAGTTCATCCCCCTGCATAAAAATCTAACACGCTCGAGTATCTCAAGGTCACCTTTTTTTTACAAGTTTTAAAATCAATAAATGGCTTTTGTCCACGTCGAAATTGTCAGAAATGTAAATGGTACACTTTTTAGAGGTTCATTAACATTCGCTTAGAAAATCTGACACGCTCGAATAACTTATTTTTTTTTTTAACCTGTCATTACGGCCTACAACCCTGACTTGATTGTCAGATTAATATATATCGACTTTTGAAAATAATTACCCGCTCTTCTCCCCACTAAAATGGAAACTTCACCTAGACTTTCTTTTTTTTAAACGTTATCTTGACAATCTAGTAAGTCTTCATGACGCTCCAGTAACTGCAAATTTAGCACTCCGGGCTCCCCTACTATGAGTATATAATAAGAAAATGTTGATATGTGTATAATAAAAATGTTCCACCAGTATTCAACATAATAAAACTAGCACCTTTTATAACTCATAAATATTTGAAAGCATTAGCTTTTAAGCCGGCTCCCCAAATAATGAAATTTTATACCAAATTCATTACAAAATTAAAAACTTTAATAATTTTTGTTGTTTTCTATATTAGAATTTCTTACACTTGAATAATAAATTATTTTCTTATACTGCAAATGACTCGGTAGATAAAGGCGGATCCGTTTTATCAGATGTTAAAAGTTGTTTAAAGCTTTACTTCTGAATGTCTACTTAAGTGTACATATTTACTCAATCCACAGCGAAATACAAGAATAATTGAAACAAACTGCGCCTTTCCAAATGTTTTGCTACGAGAGTCCAAATTTTAATGAACGTGTGATTTTCAATCAGGCCATCTTGTCTTGCATGTTGGTCTTTTTGACAGATTTTACTTGGTATACACTCACTTAAGTTTACGATTTTATTATAAACAGACTTATTCCGGAACAACGTTAAGTGAATGGATCAAATGAGATACCGAGGCCGATTTTTCCAACAAAATTTTGTTTCGCGATGAAGCTGACGAATAGAGACGTTCTCACTTATAAGTGAGCTGGAATATTTTTTTGTAGGGTTATATGAAGTCGCTTCTCTATGTAGAAAGTCACGAAGCATTTGACGCTTTTAAAGAGAACATTCGGTCGGTTGTTGCTGACTTATATGTATTTCCAAATGCTGCAAAAAGTGATTGAAACTGGACTTGGCGGCTAGAATTTATTCGAGCCAGCCGCTTTCGCCTTAGCCCTTATTGCTTGATAAAGCAAAAATCTTGTCCATAACATTAATATACAATATACGCCGTTTATTTCCACTTGAAAACCACAAGTTAAAAAAAACACGGTTGAAAAAATTCAGTGGACAAATTAAAGTGACAGGGTAGAAACGTTTCGCCATATTATTTTGATTGCTCTTTGTTTGTTTTTTCATTAATAGATGTTGTTGTTTCATTAATAGATTCATGCATACAAGTTAATTAAGAAAGCCATACAATTAAATAAGATTATTATGGTGAATTAAATTACAAAGTGGAATATTCGCGCATTAAATTGTGTTTAGTTGACTCAGCATCCAAAGGTAAATTATTGAACGTATGTAAAATAACGCCACACAAAAATATTTAAATGTTTATTCTTTGACACTTTATAACGGATGATTTTTTTGAGGTTAGGATTTTCATGCATTAGTATTTGACAGATCACGTGGGATTTCAGACATGGTGTCAAAGAGAAAGATGCTCAGTATGCTTTGACATTTCATCATGAATAGACTTACTAACGAGCAACGCTTGCAAATCATTGAATTTTATTACCAAAATCAGTGTTCGGTTCGAAATGTGTTTCGCGCTTTACGTCCGATTTATGGTCTACATAATCGACCAAGTGAGCAAACAATTAATGCGATTGTGACCAAGTTTCGCACTCAGTTTACTTTATTGGACATTAAACCAACCACACGAATGCGTACAGTGCGTACAGAAGAGAATATTGCGTCTGTTTCTGAGAGTGTGGCTGAAGACCGTGAAATGTCGATTCGTCGCCGTTCGCAGCAATTGGGTTTGTGTTATTCGACCACATGGAAGATTTTACGCAAAGATCTTGGTGTAAAACCGTATAAAATACAGCTCGTGCAAGAACTGAAGCCGAACGATCTGCCACAACGTCGAATTTTCAGTGAATGGGCCCTAGAAAAGTTGGCAGAAAATCCGCTTTTTTATCGACAAATTTTGTTCAGCGATGAGGCTCATTTCTGGTTGAATGGCTACGTAAATAAGCAAAATTGCCGCATTTGGGGTGAAGAGCAACCAGAAGCCGTTCAAGAACTGCCCATGCATCCCGAAAAATGCACTGTTTGGTGTGGTTTGTACGCTGGTGGAATCATTGGACCGTATTTTTTCAAAGATGCTGTTGGACGCAACGTTACGGTGAATGGCGATCGCTATCGTTCGATGCTAACAAACTTTTTGTTGCCAAAAATGGAAGAACTGAACTTGGTTGACATGTGGTTTCAACAAGATGGCGCTACATGCCACACAGCTCGCGATTCTATGGCCATTTTGAGGGAAAACTTCGGACAACAATTCATCTCAAGAAATGGACCCGTAAGTTGGCCACCAAGATCATGCGATTTAACGCCTTTAGACTATTTTTTGTGGGGCTACGTCAAGTCTAAAGTCTACAGAAATAAGCCAGCAACTATTCCAGCTTTGGAAGACAACATTTCCGAAGAAATTCGGGCTATTCCGGCCGAAATGCTCGAAAAAGTTGCCCAAAATTGGACTTTCCGAATGGACCACCTAAGACGCAGCCGCGGTCAACATTTAAATGAAATTATCTTCAAAAAGTAAATGTCATGAACCAATCTAACGTTTCAAATAAAGAACCGATGAGATTTTGCAAACTTTATGCGTTTTTTTTTAAAAAAAAGTTATCAAGCTCTTAAAAAATCACCCTTTACGTACATATTTTATTTTGTTGGTAATATTTCAACACACTAAGAATCATAATTTAATATGCACATACGATAATTTTGCTGTCAAAGAAAATCGCAATGGTCGAGTTAATATTTTTTTGATGTATACATCACCTTAAGTTCATAGCTTTGTTTTTAGCCTTAAACATGTGAACATACAATACTTTACGCTGTGTCCAAGTTCTCGCCACTTGTCTAACGTCAATTTGTCAACTTTGCAGTACTGCAGGCGCCCTCTGGTAGCGGAACATCACAAACACGTATGTATAAAAGTTTAAAAAGCAATTTGGAAGTTCACGGGTAGTTAAGGAACAGAAATATATATGTATGTATGTGAATGCGAAGTAAGCAAAGAAAAAATAAAAAGTGATGAAGTGATAAATATATATATTGTAAGGGCTCCGAAAGCCTATGATAGTACCTTGCTCCCGAAAATGAATTACTAACACTTTTTAACAAATTATTTATTTAATGAAAAGAAATTAATGAAATTTAAAGATACATATATTGATATTAAGTTAGAGTATGAACTCGTTCGCGTGGGTATCTATTCTCGTCGCCGTATTGCAATCAACAGCGTTGATAGTCGTGATAGGGTATCCACCCTTACAGTTAGGCCTATCGTGAAACTTCGGAGCGACCTCGCTCCGCTGCCGATGGATCTTCGCTAATATCGACATCGCAGGTTTCGTATTCATCATACATTTTGGGTAACGAGCACCACGGTTTCATTTTATCACTAGCGTATACGGAGGAGTATTGACGTTGCGTTCGTTGGGAACCAGGAATATCCTGCACCACGTAACGATCATGGTTTAGTACTTGGGTAATTTCTAATGGGCCTTTGTACCGTGGTTCCTATTTGAGTGACGAACCTGTACCTTGCGCCTCATGTTCGACGACAACCAAATCGTTGTTGCTATATTTGGTTGGTGATGAGTGCTTTTTATCGAATCGTTGTTTAGCTTTGAGGCGTTCTTCTTTTATACGTTCTGCTGCTGCCGCTCGGAGTTCGTTTAAATTATCGTATGATGTATCGTCGTGTTGCATTACAAGGACAATCTTATTTTGGAGTATATCGCGTGGTTGAAAACCGAAGAGTAACTCTTGAGGTGTTCGCGACGTTGTCTTATTTCTCATACTGTTGATTGACCACTGGATGGTTCGAAGCGATTCATCCCAGCATTTATCGTTGTTTACTGATGGTAAGAGCATTGATAGAATGGTTCGATTACAACGCTCGACCATTCCATTAGCTCGAGGTGTTCTCACAGCATTAGAGATGTGTTTAATGCTGTTCTCCTTACAAAACCGCTCAAAGTCTTTGGAGGTATACGCCGTTCCACGATCAGATATGATACGTTCGGGCATACCTAAAAAGCTGCTAATTTCGTTGAATACGTCGATAACGTGTTTTGTCGCTGTACTTTTAACCGCCCGATTGACAGCAAAGCGCGTAAATGCGTCGATTATAACAAGTATGTGCTCGTTGCGTTTTGCGCCCTTCGGAAATGGACCAAGGTGATCCACATGTACGGTTCTAAATGGAATAGGTTCTACATCGCCTACGTGAAGCTCGCCTTCTTTCTTGCCACCAGGAGTTTTGTTGTAAGCACATTCGATACATGATTTAATATACGACTTTACGAAATTTCGCATACGAGCAAACCACATATGCTCACCTATACGTTGGAGCGTTTTATCTAAACCGAGATGTCCAGCTTTGTCATGCGCATTGTGCACAACTTGCCAGCGTAAAGCTTTTGGAACTACCCAGACGTGTCTTCCACTAACTACTTTGAACAACCTACCGTTTTTGAGGGTAAAATCTTTCGTTGTAGCTTTATCGCCTCGCCGTATTTTGTCGACTATTTCTCTGGTGTGTTCATCCTGCAACTGCATGCCAAACAGCCAATCTTCTTCAGAAATCTTTACCTTGTCGGTTCGTAGCGATGCTGTTTCAATTTCGTGTGATGCTTCAACAGGAAAACGACTTAATGCATCTACATGCGCCATTCGCTGCCCACTACGATGTTCAATTTCAAGATCATAGTCCTGAATACGCAACCGCCACCTAGCGATTCGCGGCACTAGCTCACGTTTCTTCATTGTTGTTTTTATAGCGTTACAGTCAGTAATCAATTTTATTTTTTTACCGTAAATATAGTATCTAAATCTTTCGATGGATTCGACAACCGCGAGCGTTTCGAGCTCGTAGCTATGATAATGTTTTTCCGCGTCCGTAGTCGCGCGACTATAGTATATGACTGGTTTCGTTTTCGTTTTCTTTTTGCAATAGAACGCCGCACAGTGGGGCCGCTTCATACAAGCCGCGGCAAAAAATAGAAGGAATCGAGGTAGGGCTTTGAAATTTGGCACACATCTCTCATATTGCCAAATTAGATGAAAAAAAAAAAATTGTTAAAATCCGCCCACAACCACGCCCACCTCCCATATAACACAAAAATCAAAAATCATCCTACAGTAACAAAATTTTCTACAGTGTAATATTTTGTAAATATAAGCTTGTCCAGAAAAAATAAAGGAAATCCGCCCACAATTACGCCCATCTCCAATACAATATAATCACAAAAGTTGCAATATTTTCGCTGTTATCACAGCTAGACTGTTAAAAATTGTCAAACGGATTTGAATCAATAAAAATTATTATTTCTCTTAAAATGAAACAAGTCCGTCCACAACTACGCCCACCTCCCATATAACATAACCAATAAATATTTAGAAATGATCATATATTATTAATTATTTATTCAACAAGTAATTTTTTAACATCATCATCCAATTCTAAAGTTTCTTGTTTTCTTCTTTAAGTGGCTTGGTTTCCGCATTAGTAGACCACCTTTTAAAAGTTAAATTATACCCAAAATGTAAAATAAATTCCATTGTTTTAATTCTAGCATGTAAGGGAGAAATTCCCAACTTAACTGCTTCCTGATTGCATGATTTTTTGACAACGGATTCTAGGTTGCTCATTTCTTTAGGGCTTGCATTACATATGTAACAGACAGATGATGCTTTACAACCAGTTGCTGCTTGAGCTATTTTTGTGTCCATCATGGTAAATAAAAGACTGTGACGTATTTCAATAACCTTGTACTTTATAGTCACAAATGTTGGCAATATGTTGATTATGGTTTCCTGTATCCTTTCGACAATTTCTTTAGTATGGTTTGCGGTTTCCTTGGCATATTCAAATTGAATCGGCCGACAAAACTTTGTGGAAGAAGGTCTAGAGTTCTTCCATAACGTGTCTGTTTGGTCTATACTTTTAAGCACTAAAGGCACCATAGATACCATAAATAAATTTGTATCAGATATACCATCAAATTCGATAGGTACGAACTGGCGGTATTGACTTTAATTTGACGAACCGTCACAACCCCATTTCGATGTTAGAGTCATTATTTCTAGAACATGAGCTAGATTTGTGAAGTTCTCGGCGGCCAAAATAATTCTTTTGGCTGTGTGATCAAGTAAACTTTGCAAATCAACTTGTGTAGATATTGGTGTAATAGTAATATTTTCAGGGTAACAATGCCTTTTTTCCTCCCGAACTCTATAATACGGTGGCAACACATCAGCACATTTAAAACAACTTCATACTGATGCTTTGATAACTGTGCATCAATTAACATCGCCAACGCTTTTTGAGAATCTAAGTATGTCTTCTTAATAGCAGCTGATCCATCTGCGGCCTTTAATTCTTGTTCAGAGTACTTATCTCGAAGTTGTTGGACCTTGTAACGTTTAGCCCGTTGACTACATTCTTCAAATTTCTTTACCGGTCGTCCAGCAATTAAACTACGTTTATTTGAAGTCCCGGGTAATAATTTATCAACCATCTCTACAGTAAAATTCTTATCCAGCCATACAGAATGATTTTTAAATAGTAAGTTTTTTTCCTGTGGCACTGGTTTCATTTTAAATTGAATGAACTTATGTACCTTTTTTTAATTTGTTCTAAAATTAACTTCACCTTATCTTCACTGAAAGAAGGGAATTTATCCCTCAAAAACTGCGTCAACATATCACTTTTTTGGCCGCACCGAATAAATTCTTCAGTAAGCTGTCGATTACTTATGGAAACGGATGACATTTTGCAAATATTATTTGCAATATATATTTATACAATCACACTTGTTAAGAACTGTTAGGCTTTTATTACACAACGAATTTCGAAATTACACAAACGCTACTTTAAATTATCAATATGTGAACAACACAACAACCGTTCATAGCTATCTTTGATCCTTATCCGCACGTATCCGCAGTTCATTTTTTCGTTATCATATTCCTTAAAGTGTACATAAAATATTAGGACTAACTAGACAATGTAGGTACACGTAGCTAATAGTCAAAACTATAATTTTTATGTAAAAGTGTTTAAAAAATGGTTTTATTTTAAAACTTTGTCAAAATTGACATGAATTAGGCCTATGAAATGAAAATAATTATTTTATAATATATTATAATATATATTAGGATAGACTTTAAAGTCACTTCTTATTCCATAAAACGTCGAAACCCCAAACGTCTGTTCTCATTTGTTTCTCAATATTTTTCACAATTTTCAAGAGTTCTATTTTTATTTGACTTTAAAAATACATTGTTATGTCAGTGAAATGGCAATTCGCAAATATGTGATAAATTAAACTATATTCACTGTCTAGAAACACTACTGGAATGAAATTTTGTTAAAATTAGATAGTGTAAAAATTAGATATTTTTGCCGCCTATTACCCACTGTGCGCCGGCCAGACCGATCGAACTCGCGTCAGTATGTACTTGGTGTTGTGCATCAACCCGGAATCCTGTCATCACTGGTCGAGACGCTAAAATTGTTTTTCAGTTTATTAAACGCACTTTCTTGATCTTCTGCCCATATGAATGGCTCGTTTTTACGAAGTAAACGATTTAGCGGGGCGGCTATCAACGCATAGGCTGGCACAAATTTACGAAAGTACCCGCTCCGACCGAGAAACTGCCGAACTTCGACTACACTTGTTGGCGTTTTGTAATCTCGTATCGAAAGGGTTTTAACTAGTCCTGGCGCAATACCGTCAGGTGTCAACTCATGACCCAGAAATTGTATACTGTTTTTCAAAAACTCGCATTTTTGTATATTTAACGTTACGTTTGCGTCGCGAAGAGCACTCAACACTCGATGTAATTTTTCATACATTTCGTTTACCGTTTGACTTCCGATTAATATATCGTCCATATAGTTCATCATATCGTCACTCTTAACACGCTCTTTAATTTTGGCAATTAATCGCGAAAATACGACTGGCGCATTTTTAAGTCCAAAGGGCATTCGTTTAAATTCGAACAACCCTTCCGTTGTCACGAAAGCTGTATATTTTTGACTATCTTTCGCAATTGGTATTGGTAATACCCACTATTTAAGTCGAGCACAGTAAAATACACGTATTGCTTTGCGATTTGCAACTGTTCCTCAATGTTTGGCATTGGAAAAACTTCTTTACGCATATGTAAATTCAATCATCTAAAATCAACGCATAAACGCTCACTACCGTTTTTCTTTTTAACTAGAATCATTGGACTCGCATATTCAGAATTCGATTTTGTAATAATATTACACGCTAATAGTTCGTTAATCATTTCCGCGACGATTTTCTTTTTAGGTTCAGGAACCCGAAATGGTTTCTGCGCGATAGGAACGTCAGTATCAAGATCTATGGACATCTCCACTAAATCGGTTTTGCCTATTTCATTCATGTTTGTTGCAAAAATATCACCGTAACTATTCAACAGTTCAACTAAATCATTTTTAGCACTTAACTCGCTTATACCGCTCTTTATATCATCGATAGTAAATTTATTATCGCTTGCAAAAGTTATACGACCATCTACAACAACAGCCCGCATATCATTAAAAAGGTCTTGGCCCAGCAGTAGATCTGCTGTTAAGAGTTGATCATCTACGACATATAATATAACGTCCCGCTTTAGGTTTTCAATTTATATTTGTACACGAATTTTCGCGCTATGTTCGTTTTTCTCACTTTCAATGTGTTTCTCATATTTACCCGAACGCGTTGGAATGTTTTTGCTATAATCTGTTATTGCTTGACGAAATTCACGCATTGTTTTTAAAACGAGTAGTGGCCATAGCCGTTTGTAGTTCGTTTTAACCCATCTCTAGCATATTTCACAATTGCAGACTCACTCAATGTAAATCGTTTCCCTAATGCACTCACGCGAAAGCAATAGTCTAATAAGTTTTCATTTGGCTTACGCACTGCCTGACTCATTTTGTAGTGTATGTCAGCTTCATCTGGTATGCAGCTGAACTCTTCGCACAACTTCGTTGAAAGTTCGTTCCAATTGGAATACAATTTGTCTGTCGAATTGAGCCAAATTTTCGCGGCGCCTTTGAGTCGACTATAAACAGCCAGCAACAAACACTTTTCTTCCCACTTATAGGCACTCATAGCACCATTAACTCTATCTACAAACTGCTCAACCGTGATTGACGATTCGGATGTTGGATCGAAGTCTGGTATCGTTTCAGCAATTTCTTTTACAGAATAATTAATTTTAGTCGCCCTTGTACTAGGTGATTCTAAACGTGCTTGTTCCGCAAACGAATTTAAGTTACTCACGTTATCATTCGTTGTCGTATTCGAATTAGACTGCATCAGCTGCAGCACCGAGGTAAACATTTCGCGCAACTCATTTATTTGATCTTGCACATTCGTTTGTGTGAATTCTATCACGTCCGCACCAACCGCTTCACTTAGTCGCAAAATTAGTTCATTTTTATGCCCTTCCGTTTCTAAACCTCTTTCGCTAAGTAATTCTTTTATTTCAGATAATTTCAGACTACTGATTTTTACTACCGCCATATTGATTATTTACGTTTGTTCGATTGTGTGTGTTTTGCACAGAATTCTAATTAGAATTAAATCGTTTTGTTTTGTTCATTAAAGTGGCACGTTGTCGTTACACTTACGCTTACATGTTTTCGCTACCGTTCAGGGATATAACTCGATTATCCCTTTTTCGCTAATGGACAATTAACGTTCTGCCCACTGTATTTGAATTCAACGTTCAACAAAATACTCGGAATGCCAGCGGAGCACCGACGCTTGCCCAGCGGAGTCTCAACAAACCGTTGCTCGCGAAATTTCACAGTCTTATGCGCAGACTCATCTCACTTCTGACCTGTAAGGGCTCCGAAAGCCTAGGATAGTACCTTGCTCCCGAAAATGAATTACTAACACTTTTTAACCAATTATTTATTTAATGAAAAGATATTAATGAAATTTAAAGATACATATATTGATATTAAGTTAGAGTATGAACTCGTGCGCGGTATCTATTCTCGTCGCCGTGTTGCAATCAACTGCGTTGATAGTCGGGAGAGGGTTGCCACCCTTACAATATCGTCACCTGAAAATGCAAAACGTATCATCAAAAAATTCAAAATTGAGTTTTTTACTGATTACGATTCACCACATCATATTACATATGCGTCACAAATTTTAAGCTTCTGAGATCAAAAATACCCAAGCTATATTAAAAATTCAAAAAAAACGTGTCATCAAGTGATTGATTTCGTTAAACAAAATAACGTATCATCACTCATGTATAGTATGTAAATATAACAGAGTGTTTGTTTTTTTTTTTATATCGAAGTTAGCCTTCATTTATTGTTTATGTTTATTTTTAGTGATTAAGTTCAATGTGCTTTGGTTAGTTTAGGCTACATGGTTGATCGGACGTGGACTACTATCTATATATATGTAACCCTTTGTGAGGCCATAGAAAAGAAGAACCCATGTGTTCGAACTTAAATTAACAAAACGCTTCCCGCCAGGATATCTGAAGGTATGCGCCCCCAAGTGATTAAGTCTTGACGTCCCTAACGCAAGACAGCCAAGAAGGAAGTGTTGAGTTGTTTCCACCTAATCTTCTTCCATACAGCTTCTGCAGATGGCGTCTGGTAGGATTCCCAGCCTTATTGCGTAGAAGCCAATAGGACAATGACGACAGCGTGTGTAAAAATTGTGGCTCAGTGCTGACCAAGCTTTCGCGACGCCCAGCTATTCAGTAATAGAATAAGATACGGTAGCACAGATCCGCTCCCATTCTACCGATAGCGGTTCTAAGGTGCCTCTTCCTGTTAGCTCATATTTCCTGTGTCTGGCGCTCATATCATTCTTATCACAAAGACACTCGATGCTATTGATAGCTAGGTTAGGTCTTCGATCAGCTCTGAATTCTCTCATTGTTAATGAGTTCAAGGCTGGAATCGCCACCCTGCTATCTGAGTCGATGGTCACTTCTCTGAACGAGGCTGCACTCCGGAGTAGTAAATCTAATGGAGTTGAAAGAGGGCTCCTGACAGCAGTCCCCTCCACCTTTGACCCATCCGTGAAAATGCTCACTAACCCTTTTCTCCAACGGCTTCTTCCCACCCACAACTCCCTCGGTATATGGGTAAAGAAGGAGCCGCCAGAGTTCGGTTTAGCGACTTCATGATCCAAGTGATCAGACCCGTGCTTTTTTAGGAATTCAACAGTCCATGCTTTTACAAAGTTTAACAATAACTAAGAAGAAATGCGAACATCTGCAGGACCTGGAAGCTTTAATTCCAGCAGACTGTTATTACTTTTATGATAATATACTTTTTGAATAATTAGTTATTTAATAAATAATAATTAAACATTATCTTCATTTTTTAGCTTGAAATATTTAAATTTTTTCTAGTACTTACATACATATGTACATATTAATAATAAAAATAACATGAAATATGAAAAACTTGCAACTGTTTTTATTTAAAATTAAAAAAAGTATTAATATTCAAATTTTTAATTTTAATACAAATTTAGATTGATCATACGTTATTTTGTTTCAGAAATGAAAATTCAAAATAACGTAAGACACCTACTATAAAATTTGCTTAATTTTTTCTTTATTTTTTTTCTAAAATATACTTATAGTTTCATGTTAATTCAGATTTGAAAATTTTGTTTCAATATCTCAAGTGGTTTTCTTTTTATACGGTTTTTTGCTTCTCCTGTAAACCTACGAAAAGTGATGTTACGTTATTTTGCATTTCAGGTGACGATATATATATACATATATATGTACATATAGGTGAAGAAATTGCAAAATTATCAACTTTGTGGGTGTCAAAGAGATACTACTACAAATGTAGATTTGTGTACAAGAATTGAAAATGTAGCTTTGTTAAAAAAAACATCGTTTATGAATATATTTATTTCATATATACAACAGAAGTTTATTTATGAGCTTGCTTATAATTTCTTTGGTTGCCTTGTTTTTATGTTCATGTGGTATAGCGCTATCTTTACAACAAGTACTTGTAGAAAATTTTATGAAACATATGTATGTGACAAGTCGCTGTCGACGTTTGGGTGTCAACAAGGAAAATTCCCTTCCTTAATTCTCTTTAATGATTATTATGTTCTTTAACTCTTTTTCTGTCAAATATCGCTGATACATTTTGACATGATATGAAATTAATATTCAATAAATAAAAATATTAGTAGAAAAAAAATGTTCCCAATATATTCCTAATGTGTAATTGATTTGAGATAGTTCTAGAGGGCGACTTGCCTTGTTCTTTTTGATGTGTAAAAGTAGCTGTCTTCGATTAGTAATTTCTTTTCCCATTTCTGCTCTTTTGTCAAAAAAATTATATCTGAAAGCATTAACAAAGTTATCGAGTTCAAATCGTACACCAAACTGTAATTTACATATTTTAGACTACTTTTACTATAGTGAATGGTTTAAATGACAAATGAAAATAAAATTTTTGGTGTTTTTTTTTTTTTTTTTTTTTGTATATACAAATTTTAACATTCAAAATCAATTAAAATAATTTAAAGGAAATAAAACTATGATACGATGACAGAAGACATGTTAGCACAGCGTGGCATCACAAGTGCTGGCCATTTGTTTGAGTATCTGGTATAGCATGTTCGAATCGCTAGAGAGTAACGTTTGGTGAAAAGAGCCATTGTATGCGTGTTGTGTTGTAACTGAAGAGCTTCAATTGTTTGCAGAATTGTAAATTTCTAGATTTTGAACTTTTATTTGGAGACAATGCGTTGAAACTATGTACCAATTTTATTTATGTACATTAAAAGAGGATTGGCTTTTGGGTGTTAAGTTAAGCAATTTAACATTTTGAAAAGAAAACAAGTAAGGAAGAACTAAGTTCGGGTGTCACCGAACATTTTATACTCTCGCATGATAAAGTGATAATCGAGATTTCATTATCCGTCATTTACATATTTTTTTATTTTGGTTCCTAATGTATATATTATACAGAGAAGGCATCAGATGGAATTCAAAATAGCGTAATATTGGAAGAAGGCGTGGTTGTCAACCGATTTCACCCATATTTCGTACATGTCATCAGGGTGTTAAGAAAATATTATATACCGAATTTCATTGAAATCGGTCGAGTAGTTCCTGAGATATGGTTTTTGGCCCATAAGTGGGCGACGCCACGCCCATTTTCAGGTGGGTGCAGCTTCTTTTGCCATTTCTTCCGTAAAATTTAGTGTTTCTGCCGTTTATTGTTAGTCGGTTAACGAAATTTTTGTTATTTTCAAAATAACCTTTGTTTGGGTGGTGGGCGTGGTTATTATCCTATTTATTCAATTTTTTAACTGTATATGGAAATACCTGAAGGAAACGACTCTATAGAGTTTGGTTGACATAGCTATAGTAGTTTCCGAGATATGTCCCAAAAACGGTGCGGGGGGCGGGGCCATGCTCACTTTTCCAAAAAATTGCGTCCAAATGCTCCCTCCCTAATGAGATCCCTTGTGCCAAATTTCACTTTAATATCTTTATTTATGGCTTAGTTATGATACTTTATAAGTTTTCGGTTTCCGCCATTTTGTGGGCGTGGCAGTGGGCCGATTTTGCCCATCTTCGACCTTAACCTTCTTATGGAGCCAAGAAATACGTGTACAAAGTTTCATCATGCGATGCTGTTTTTTCCTTTTCATTGGGGGTGTTTTTTATTTGGCGGGTCCCAAACACAGCGCACAACCCTATGCAAAGGATGTTTCGCCTTCTTACTATAGCTCGCCTTCAAGCGGATGTTCTTAGGCTACCCAGAGGATACTTGGTCAAATACCGGAAGTCGTGAGCTGCTTGAGTCATATGTAAAAGAATCGTTTCTGGCCACTCCCAAGTGAATGGCGATCAGAGAACTTTCCTCACTTGCGTGAACTTCTACACATGACTGCATCCTCCTCCTACCATCATATGATATCTCAATTTTTACTCAAGTTACAGCTTGCACGGGCGGACGGATGGACAGACAGACATCCGGATTTCAACTTTATTCGTCACCCTGATCACTTTGGTATATATAACCCTATATCTGACTTTTTTAGTTTTAGGACTTACAAACAACCGTTATGTGAACAAAAACTATAATACTCTCCTTAGCAACTTTGTTGCGAGAGTATAAAAAGAAGAATTTACTGTACGAAAAGTTGACGAATTGTAGTGTGTAAAGTTCTAAAAAAACATAGACGCTTTATTCACTTTTTAAAGAAAAAAAACACCGACAAACAGAATTACCCTCGTAGACTTTAGAATTTACATATCCCCACAGGAAAAAGTTGAATGGTATGATACCACATGATCTTGGCGGACAAAATGTGAAATTATGTGCTCACCGAAGTTTTGCAATAAATCCATTGATTGATGTGATGTGTGTGAAGTGACGTCGGTTTGTTGAAAACAAATGTGGCCGAGAAAAAGAGCTTCAATTTCAGGTATCAATATGGATCGATGATTCCACCGGCCCAATCTTTAGTCCAAATCTAGAAATTTTGAATAGTTTCAGTTTTAGATCCCCACGTAAAATGTGTCAAGTCGTTATATACGTCAGTTCGAGTTGCTGCGGACGGCTCGGAATCTCCCCACGGTCTTCGTGTACACTCCCAGCTACGGCTGCTATATTTTTTTTTCACTGGAGTACTAGAGTTATCCTTTCGAATGTTATTCAATAACGAATGATGAGTCTCAAGATGGGTTATGTTGTTGAGAATAGTACGCTCAGAAGACCGATTATCTTAGCTATAAGTTGAACGAAGCACACGAAACTCAATTTTTACAGAACGTGAATTTTATAATAATTTTAAAAGTTGAACCATTTGATTGCAGCGCAAGCAAAAACATCAAAGGTGCGAGGCTCAAGACACCAACAGTCCCAAACTGTGAGTATTGCTGAATCAGCATTATGAAATCATGCGGCAGTCCACGTGAGGTGATGGCAAGTAGATTTGATAGGTGTTAGGTATTCGTCGATCGATTCGTAGGATCGTCGCGAACGGCTGCCCTACATAGTAGGGAAATAAAAATATTTTAAACCAAACTTCGTGTTTTATTTACTTACATAAGAAATCGTTGTAAAATTTTTGCATTCGTACAAGGTGCATTCCAAAGTTAACAGGACTTAAAAAAAAGAACAAATGATTTTTTCTTCAAAATCAATTTATTTTATTCAAAATAGTCTCCTTGTGCTTCAATACAACTTTTTGCGCATTCATGTCGAACGAGTGTTTTAGCTCGTTGACCGGTATGGCTGCTAGTATGCCGGTGCAAGCCTTTGGCCTCTACGTCTGCATAACGCTTTTCTTTAATGGGCAAATGCATTTTTCAGAACAGGAAGAATGCAATGATTTTTGGTCAAATAATCGGTCACAAGCGTCGATCGATGAGATGGCGCATTATAATGCAACAAACGCCAACGACAATACCCTTGGTATAATAAAAACAAATCAGCATTGGCTTCACTGCGCGATTTTTTGGGTTTCGGCTCATCCAGTGCCTTCCATTCAGCACTCTGGCGTTTAATTTCGGGATCATATTGGAAATACCACGTTTCGTCAACAGTCACAATATTGTGGAAGTTTTTGTTATTTTTGATCTTTTTAATAATGTTGGATTCTGAACAATTTTTGGTCGGCAGTCAATTTGTGCGGAACAAGGCGTGCACACACCTTTCGTAAGACCAAATTTTCGGTCAAAATGAAATACATCGATATTTTGGTGATGCTCAATTCCATTTCCATAAATATCAATGATGATTTTTGATGAATTCACGCACACTTTTACAAAAATATAATTTTAGAAACTAAACGAAAATTTTTTCTCGCCGATAAATATTTTTTTATTAACACTTTAAGGCCGAAATTTTAGTCAAAAATCAATTTTTGGGAAAATAGTGTATTTTGTCAAATTGTTTTATTTTGCTTATTCTTTCGACTAATTACTAGATTGAATATTACCTTAACGAAGTCTGTTTGGTTTTTTAATTTCAGAGGATCCAGTTCAAAGATGTACTGGTCACAGCAAAACTGATTTTTTGAGAAAAGCTCACGGAGATTAGCGGTAGTTCCTTTTCAAATAAATATTTTCTCTATTACTAAACAATGCTAATTTTTTTCCATAGCGGGAAAACATCTTCTTTCTGAAAGATCCTATCTCTATTTTCTTTACTTTTTAATTAAGCAACAGCATAATCGAAAACAAATTTGGAAAGCCAATCTGATTACGAAGACAAATCTTAATATAATAAAAAAATAAAAGCCCAATGCTAACGTTTTAGATAGAGCGTAAAGTTGGTTTAGCCAATGAAGAATTGGTTCCTAATTATCACCACAGAAGTAGATTAATTGGTTTACCCTCAGAAGTTATGTAGTGACTGATTTCCAGAGCATATCGAAATTATAAAGGAGACGTTTTTCGAGCTTGCTGAATGGCAGGGTAAGCATAACACCAGAAGATAGTAAACCCAATTCCCCAATCGATGACGCTGGAGCACACGCTCCATTGACCGACATGAAGAAGTTCGAATAGGAATTACCCCTCTGAAGAACAACAAAGCGGAGCGGACCTCCACTCCTTTGCAAAGACCAGGTGGAGATGGACCTAGCTAGACTTAGAATCTGCAATTGGCGCCAAACAGCGAAAAGGAAGAACGACTGCTGCGCTGTTGTTAACTCGGCTATACCCGCAATAGTGGTGTCTTGGCCAATAAAGAAGAAGAAAAATATATACATATTTGCTTAAACGTTTATATATTTGGATACTTATTTGCGCTATTTTCGCAGACCTCTGTCATATACAAAAATTCAACAAATATTTTCACTTACTATTCGCAGCATGACTTCTACAAAGCCACCAAACGAAAAATTGCCAAAAATTAGTAATCACAAAAAATAAATGTTTGCCTATAAAAGTACAATGATTTTTACAGCATTTGCCACATTGCTTGTGTAAAATTTATTCGCTTGTATGATTACATACATGCACGTATTCCCGCACTTAATTACCCCCGTCACGCGTTCACCTCTCTGTGTCGTATTTTTACTTAAGTATTCATTGGTCGACGGTGAACACGTAAAAATATTTGCGCAAAATCAGCAAGTAGAGTCAGGAATTTTGTAAGTATTTATTTTGTAGCACGCCTACGGTGCGAAAAGCCATAGGTGGAATTTTAATGGTAATTGTACATGGTAGTAATGTTGCTGCATAAATTATTTTCTATCTTTATAAAAAACTTCAAGTTTTTAGCATAATGTGTGTATATTTATTTACCACAACATACATATAAGCGTTATATAAAATTTTAGTTTATCTTAATATATTTTAAAATGTCGTAATTAACTAATAAAATATATTAAATAAAAAAATATTTTAAGACAAGTATCTGTATTTTTTTATATTGGTACACTATATACTAACTCTACACTCATTTTTGCAAATTTAAAACTAATGATTATTTTATAAATTGTCAAAATTCAGAAATTTAGTTGAGGTTTAAAAATATTTAAATACACTCAATGGAAATGAAAGCTTAATTGAGAAATACCTAAGAAATACTGAAAGTATATATGTATATAGGTAGGTAGGTAGGAGTGCAGCCTATCGGGCTCAATTAGCACTTGATGTGTCATTTTGATACACTATTCGTAGACGTTTCACCTTCTCTCTCAAACCATTTTGAGGTTTCGATGAAGCTACTTATCTCCGATATGCTTTTAGTGGAAATCCATTCAAGATTTGGTGCTTGATGGATTCCAAGTGTTTTGTGTCGGATCTGTGCTAAAGCTGGGCATTCGCAGAAAAAGTGGAAGATTGTTTTCTTGTACCCTGCTAGTCCGCAGCCACGGCAGATGTCGTTGTAGGGCATACCCATTTTGGACGCACGTTCCCCAAATGGCCAGTGCCCTGTTGTGGTAGCTGTTACTCTGTAAATACTTTTTCTTGACCTATTTAATAAGTCGTTAGTTCTTTTCCTGTCATTTGTTGGCCATAATTGTTTAGTTATGATGCATTTTGTAATGTTCTTCCATTTGTTATTTGCGACGTGTTGAAAGTGTCTACTGATCTCTCTTTAGATCGATCCTAGCGGGCTTGGTATTAGCTCCGCCTCGGATTCATTAAGGAAAGCTCTTGCCTTTGCCAACTCGTCTGCTTTTTCGTTACCGAAAATGTTCCTGTGGCCAGGAATCCAGATCACGTCTAATTTGAGATTGTCTTTTATTGAGCTTAGTGCTTTCTTGCAGGTTTGAACTATACTGGAATTTGTGATGGGTGAAGACAGGGCCAGGAGCGCCGCCTGGCTATCGGTAAATATAGTTGCTTTATGTATATTTTTTTCTAATAGAGCTTCGCAGGCTTTTTCTATGCCTAGTACTTCCACTTGGAAGATGCTAGCCGAGTTCGGTAGATGTATAGAGAGAGATATGCCTAGATCAGCATAGAATACCCCCGTGCTTACTCCGCTGTCCATTTTGGACCCGTCGGTATAGACTGAGATGGTATCCTCCTCTCCTATTGAACCTCTTCTCCATTCTTGTCTAGATGGTATCCTCACCTGGAAATGTCTATTGAAGTCCAGCTTCGGGAGATTGTAGTCTGATTTATAAATAGTGAGCTTGTTTAGAATTACACTATGTCCGTAGTTCTGCTGATTCCAACCTCCCAATTCTTTTATTCTTATCGCCGCAATAGGTGTTGTCCATTGAGCGCATGAGTCAGACATGACCTGATTACACCCATAACACCCGCACATGCTGCTCTTTGTATTCCATTTAATTTTGTAATGTTGTATTGTTTTTTTAGCGCTGGCCACCACACCAGAGCTCCATATGTAAGTATAGGTCTTATGACAGCCGTATACATCCACATGGTTATACTTCGTTTGAGGCCCCAATTCTTGTTGATGATTTTCTTACAAGTATAGTAGGCCATGTATACTTTGTTTATTATTTTTTCTAAATTTTTTTTTCAGGACAGTTTGGTGTCAATCTCCACCACCAAGTATTTTGCTGTGGGGGACAGAGACAGTGTTGTATCGTTTAGTACCGGAAGTTGAAACAGGGGGATTTTGGTTCTGCTTGTGAATAGCATCAATTCGGTTTTGTTAGGGTTAACACCTAGTGCATTGTTCTTAGCCCATGCTCTTTCCATAATCTCGCTGACTGTTGAAGGAAAGATCCCTGATACCAACAAAACTACAGCGTCTGCATATGCTTTCACTCCTCCACCATTTAATTGGAGTAGTATTTCGTTCAGCGCTACAACCCATAGAATCGGGGAGAGGGCGGTTTCGGTTGATCGGCCCTTTATGTACGTATGTTGGGACTTTGATAACTTCTCCGCCATTATTTTTCTTACGTGTAGATCTATTAGCCTTTCTAGTACCTTCAGCACAAAGGAGGCAAGGCTCATAGTTCTAAAATCCTTGGCTTTCTCGTGTGTTCTTCTGCCTGGTTTTGGAAGGAACACAACTTTACTCCTTTTCCAACTTATTGGGATGTAAGATAGTTGAATGCTAGCTTTGTATATATTTTCGAGCCTTAGAAACATTGGTTCTACCAGTTTTTGCAGAATTATGGGTATAATCCCGTCAGGACCTGCCGCTTTAAATGGTGCAAAGCTATTTATGGCATATTTAATTTTTCTTTTGTCTACTATTTGGCTTCGATAGTCAGCTGCGTTCAACGATGGTTCTGGTTGAACCCTCGTTGAAGGTGTTTGCTGACTCCTGGGGAAGTGCGTTGTGATTAGTATCTCCAGAGACTCTTTTGCCGAAGAAGTCCAATCACTTCCCTCCGCCCTAATGTAGGCAGTATTAATATGATCTTTGGATAGCTTTTTACTTAGCCTAGCGGCTTCTCTGCAACTTTCTATCGATGTGCAGAAAGATCGCCATGAGTCGTTTTTAGCTTTCCTGACTGCTTTTATGTATTCTTTCATAATACGAGTATCTTTATATGGCTGCCAGATTTTGGTTCTAAAAATCTCATTGAAAGCTTTCCTTAGTTGTGTTCTCATATTCTTGAGTTCACTGTTCCACCAAGGAAGAGACTTTCTCTTTTTCAAAACTGTTAGCGGAGTAGATTTATTAAAAGTTGTAATTAAGATTTTTTCCAACTTCTCTACTTCTGAATCTAGTTCCTTGGGATTTCTGATACTCTTATTGCTTCCCTTTTCGAGGCATTTTGTTGCTATACTGGTAACTTTTCCCCATGCCGTTCTTCTAGGGTTCTGGTATGTGAGAGGCGCACTGACGCGGATGCTGAAGAGTGTCCAGGAGTGATCCAACATGGAAGGCTCATCGGATACCCTCCAGTTATCCACAACGAGACTGTCTGTGTCTGTTGACAGCGTGAGGTCCAGCACTTCCTTCCACCCCGGAACCCTATCAGAGCTTGGGGAAATAAAAGTTGGCTTATCGCCCTTGTTGCATATACTTAGATTGTTATTCAAAATATTCTGTAAGATACACTTACCCTTGGTGTTTATACTGGAGCTACCCCATACGGTGTGCCTTGCGTTTGCATCACACCCTATTAGGACATCATCCTTCCTGTTCTCCTCTACTAACGGGGCCGGTGGTATGTCTTCGTCATGGACCAAGTAGGCCGAGACCAAGAAGAAGGGCTTTTCCTTCTGTTCCACCTTTACCACTATGATATCTGCTGTGCTGTAATTAGCACAAAGAAATGCACTTATACTTTTATTGATAAGAATGCATGCCCTAGGTTTACCTCTGTTCCGTATGTAAAACAGGTTATGGTTGCTGATTTTTAGCCCTTTAATGGTATCTTCAATGACCCAGGGCTCCTGTACTAGGTTGATGTCGATGCCCCCCTCGTGAACGAAGTTCGGTGTAGCACTCTTCGAGTGCTGCAGGTTTATCTGTACGCATCTTATGTTATTGGGCATCTCGGGTTTCTTCGATGCCCACATTCCTTAGCAACTGACTGGCGTCGTCGACCTCTTCCGTGTCGTCTTCGTCAGCCGCTTTGTCGCCTTGGAAGATTTTTAGTCTGGCCTTGCGAATTCCGAAGCTGGTATAGATTTGTTCCGCAGCTTAATGCACCTCAAGAGTTTTTCGCCTGGCTCCTCTAGAGGGGGTAGCCAAATGGCCGAGGTCTCTTCGGAATGTCCCTGGCGGGTATAAGCCTCAATCGGAGACCAACAAAGGCGTTGCTTATTTTAGCAACACTACCCTCAGGAAATCTAGCGAGGCCTGGTCCGCGCATTTGATGATCCTGTAGCCCCTGAGGGTCTCAGAGGAGTCAAACTCCGGGTGAGGACCCGCAGGATTGTCGAGCACATAGCTTAGCACCATACTCGACAATCTGACGTCGATCTCCCCCCATCTCTCCTGCCTAGTGCTCGGTTTTTTGGGCTGAGCTCCGGGTATTTCTGTGATGGAGCGATTTCTTTTCTGAGAAGTGCTCTCCCGTTTGCTCTCTTCTTGAGGTTGTGAATTGCTTCCTTTTCAGGTAGCTTTCATATTCCTCTACGATAGATTTGAGGCGCTTTGTTTCAGCCTCATCAACTGGGGTACCGGCTGCCTGGTCTTTGGCTATCTTCGCTAGTATGAATACTGTTCTCTGGTACCGGTTTTTCCTCAGCTGATTCTGGGATTTCTTGCGCTTCTTTTTGCTCTCTCCTTTAGCCGCCAGTACACTTTGTTTGGGGCTCATGGCAGCACCTCCAAGGCTGCCACGCTTCCTCCCTTATATCTGAGGTTTTCACTGCTGTATCTACCGGTATACTTCGACTGGTATGTCCGATAGTACTCTTACTCGTCTCCTGGCTGGAGGCAAGTAGTTCGTCTTCTTCCGTTATAGGATTCCTAGTGTTCATGTCCTTAGTCGTCGCTGATGTCGTCAATTTGGTTGTTGTAGTTGTTGTTGTGTTATTGTTTTCGTTCATATTTTGGTATAAATATATATACTATATTATAAATTAAAAACAAACTGATTCAAATGTGATTTACCAAGACAAATTTCTTTTTAAGTTAAGTTAAGTTTTCTATTCAATCAAAATATATCGCGTCACCTGAAATGCAAAATAACGTAACAACGTTCTCGGAAATTCACAGTGGCATGAATAAAACACGAAATAAATTGGAACATGAGTGAAAAAAAAAAATTTAATATTGGTTAAAACTGGTTTATATCTGAGCGCAGAACCTGAAAATGTTGAACATATGTATTTTCATGCATGTAATTTGAAGTAGTGAAGCGTAATCAATAAGACACTCAATTTCGAATTTTTTAATGATACGTTATTTTGCACTTCAGGTGACGATCGTTTATTTGTCAATAGAGCGAAAGTGTTTCTCATACGCACCAGCTAACTGGAAATAACTCTTATAAGATTTATTATTTAATAATTATTAATTATACAAAATATTTAGGTGAAGTTACATTACACTCAAAAATTGTTCAGAAAATGTGTGCCAGTTCTTAGAAAAAATTACACCCATTATCGATTTCATAATTTAAATGGTGTAACCAACGTTTTGTTTGAAATATTTCAAAAGTCAATTTGCTCTTTCATTATAATATGCTACAACTGTCCATCCATTTTAATTTGCATTATTTTATTCATTTAATATAACTGGGCCTTGTAGCAGTCCAAAAATACCCTCTTTTGCTATTTTTACGAAATTTATATTTAAAATTCAAATTATAATTTTTCATTTACCAAAATTTATTAAAATATCTTGTGCCCTGAAAAGTAATTCTATTGAGTAATTTATTCATTGCTCATACAAACTCTTATTATAAAGGATTTGAATGAAAATGTAATACCTTCAAAGTTTAGAAGTGCATTATTCATTATATATAAAACAAGATATTTTTAACGAATAAAATTTACTGTTTCCCCCCCATCTTTACATTATTTATTTCATTTGCATTCTGTTTTCAGCAATTCTAAAATTGATTGTTGACTTGTTTCCATGTCAAGTTCATAAACCCATGTATCCATAAACATGGAAACGGAATTCGTACGATCAATCATGTCCAAACAAATCTTTTCTCGGTACTATTTTCGAAAAAAAATCAGCTTTATCGGAACGAGTCCAGCAAGAACGCGTTTCATACCCAAAAGATCCACCACAAGCATTCGAACGGAAAACGTTGAAACTATCGTTGTGCGGTGGAAATGGAAACTGTATCGAAGGGAGTTGCAAAAGATGTCTAGCTTTCTTGCTACCACTATAACATATGTCTGACAATTTTTAGGCACCATATTCCTCCCTCTTCTAACATTTTCATCACTTGAAGAGGTGGAAGGTCGTCCAGGACGACGCATGTCTTCAATGATCTCTCTCTCTCTTTGAAGTCTTTGTACCTCTCCCAGGCTCGTGTTACATTGATAAATCTGCATCACCTTTTCCAACAATCGCAAAGTTTCCTCACATCAAATTTGATCAGAAATACAAAATTTGAGACAAACATTGTAAAAGTCGCAACACACTGCTAAGGTGTACCGACTTAAGCAGTTTCTGTAAGTAAACTAGTTGACAGATCGCTCACACATTTGACATAGAAATTAAGAGCAGTCCTACCAACTTAGCACAAAACATTTAATAACAATTTTCTGGTACTTTTTAGCTTATGAAAAAGTGACAATTGGTTAGAAATAAATTTTGTAACTTAGCGCGCTTTCCGTACACTAATTTCTAGATTTTCATTTTCAGTAACTAAAATTTTATTTGCGCTTTAAACTCTTTCAATTAGGTGTCTTATTAATATTTGGAATAACCGTTTCATCTTGTAAACCCGAAATCGCCGGCATAAGCGCTTTCGCTATACTCTTTTCCAATTTGGTATATTATTGTTTCTTGTTGTTAACACGTTCTACCCGGCGTGTACAACCGATGGTACACGGGCACTTCGTTTATCTGGCGGCGCAGTAGAAGAGTTCTGTTGAACGAACAACTTGGTTTCTGTGCACGCGCTGTATACGAACACGCAAAAAATGCCACGGGTAGAACGTGTTAATATAAACATACATTGATGTTGTGATTAGTTCAACAACGACCGAACAAACGACCTATGAGGGTAATTTGTAAAAAAATAGCAATTAAAGAAGAACAAGTGACAGCGAGTAAAAGAACATCATCTGACCTTTTTGTTAACCATTTTAGAAAAAGTAATAATTATTATAATTTATAGGAAGCAACCCACTCGTACAGGCTAGCCAAATAAACATAAGCAACAGAATTGTATTTGCTTAACATAATAAATGCGGCATGCAGCAGGCAAACGGTGCGTACTTCCATTGACATTTCTTGATTTCTAACTTGCGCAGGAAGAAGGCTGTCATAGTGGTAAATGGGGGTTTGGATATACAATAAGTGTACGTTATTGTGTGGACAAACGAAAAACACATATTATACATAGCATATAATGAAGAAAAATTGCTGTACAGTGGTTAGAGTTGTGGAAATTTATTTTCATATAAGGGGTATTCAGACTTAACTTGATAATCGGGTAATTCATTAGCTGATAGTTCTGTAAACATACTTTTTGCAATGACAGAGCAAAGCACTATAGATTCCAGACGTCCTAAAACTTTTTAATAAAGTAACATGGAGGAAAACGAAAAAAAAGATGAGGGAAATAACAAACCTACATAAACCAGCTTATGAAACCTTATAAGTTTAACTTTTTGAAATTTAAATTAAATCGCACAAAGTAATTAATTGTAATCTCATAATGTGGAAATTGCATGCTAAAATTTCACTTAAGCGGCAGTATAAACTACCAGATAAAAACTGTTTGGCTATAAAACAAAGCCCTACAAAACTCAGTGTAAAATTCGAATGATATAATGTCATGAATAAGTAGCCATATGTGTGTGACAGTTAAGAAGATTTAGTTGAATGATGAGCTGAAATACAATTTACACATACAAACTTATTAAGGCAAATAAAAAATAAACGCAAAATAATTATTACATATTTAAGTTTTTATTGTATAATTTAAAGTGAAGCATATCCTGTGGTAATACGCTATTGATTCTATTATATAAAAAAAATATTATTGTATACCTAAACGCATATGCTACAGGACGTATAAGTAACGGGGTAGATCAATAGTAGTCTCATGTAGAGATCAAACTTAAGATGCCTAACAAATTATGAGCACTTATGAAGTACCAACTGTTCGGTATTAATTAATCGGATTACTTGCAATTCAATAAGTGCAAACACGAATAACAAGAAAAATGAATGGAAGTTGGATAACACTCATACGCACAGGCGTAATTTTGCTTAACGCATAGTGGCATGGCATGATAATGTCTTAACTTGCGTGCATTTTGGTTTTAGCAGTTAATTTCATGATGATTTATATGGTACAAATGTTGTAGCTTCAGAGAATCACAGGTCGTTTAGCAGTGGCTGTAATAAATACCTAGTTGCATGTGCATACGTTTATAGTTTAGCGTGTGTGTGTTTATAATAATAATAAATAAAATAGTGAATAATTGTTATAAAAGACCAATGAGGTTGTCAAAAAAAGTCTTGCGTTATTTTTATTGAATATTGAATTGCAAGTAATCCGATTAATTAATACCGAACAGTTGGTACTTCATAAGTGCTCATAATTTGTTAGGCATCTTAAGTTTGATCTCTACATGAGACTACTATTGATCTACCCCGTTACTCATACGCCCTGTAGCATATGCGTTTAGGTATACAATAATATTTTTTTTATATAACAGAATCAATCGCGTGTTACCACAGGATATGCTTCACTTTAAATTATGCATAATGGTGCATCGTGAATTTGTTCAGGAGGGGCGTACCAATAATTAGAACTATTTGGCCGTATTGAGGCGTTTAAGTGAGAATGTCCGTCACAAACGGCTGGAATTGTGGAAGA
Organism: Bactrocera dorsalis; assembly: GCF_023373825.1. Lineage (NCBI taxonomy): Eukaryota > Metazoa > Arthropoda > Insecta > Diptera > Tephritidae > Bactrocera > Bactrocera dorsalis. Next base: position 38,652,806 of record NC_064303.1, on the reverse strand, counting down.
ATCATAAATTCATGAATTTTACACGGTGGTAATGTTCCATCGCATCGAGCCACGATTGTGACCGTATTTAAAGCCAAAAAGCAATGGGTACCATCGATCAACCACCGTTTCCACCAGATTTGGTTTCGTGTGATTTTTTCTTGTTCTTCATACTTAAATTGTCGCTCTGGGAAACTCCTGCGGTCAAAGAGATAAACGCAAATTCGCTAAATGGGATGACCTTCAGTGAATTTGGTTTTATCTCTTTGACCGGACGAGTTCCACAGAGCGTCAATTTCAGTTTGGAGAAACTTGAGAAAAGTGCTTATTGAAAAGTTGTGTGGAAAAAATCGTTGGCATAAGTGTATTACAACTGGTTAATTAACTTCAAAAATTATAAATTTCAAATCATGATACGAGTTTCCGCACAGATGTCAAATGGCTGAATAAAGTAACATTAGTTTGTTATTTTTTATGCGATTGATACGACGCTTTATTTTGATTGTTGTGCCTTCTTCCGTTAGACCATTACCACTTACAGTTCTGCTCTGTCATTTAGCATCTTCATTGTTTGCCTTTTGTTGTACTGAACTTCAATGAAAACTGAAGGGGTTAGGCCACTCTAGAGGGCCACAAAATAGGCCTTCTAGAGATTGTGCAGAGTGGTTATGAAAATAAAAACAACTCCATAGGCCCCGTAGTTACTAGACATTAATCCTATTCAAAATATCTGGAACCTTTTTGGAAAAACGTATTCGAAAACATCGAGTTTCTTCAAAATACGGCCAAAAAACTGGATCATCGACTTAGTGGCCCAAAATATCCGGAAATAATACTAGGAGTAGAGTGGTGAGCATACGTCGACGTCTAGGGACTATAATAGCAACAAAATGTAGGCCAAAACCCGTTAAAGCTATTGTGAATTACTTTTGATTTATATAAATAATCATTGGTGCACGTAAACTTTTTTTATATAAATTAAGCGCATTTTAAGATTTAGCATTAATTTTTTTATTTGAGTAAAAAAAATTTTTTAAATGCTATTTTTAGTGTCAAATATACAAATTTTGAAATGAATAGAAAAAAAGCACAAAATTTATACATTTTAAAACAAATAAACCTGTCGGAATTTAATAGAGCTAGGTGTATGTAAACTTTATTGATCCACTGTATATATTCAACCCATGTTTCATCGTCAGTTATAACGCTCTCCATTAATAGGGGATCGCGGTTCGAACGATTAAGCATTTCCAAAAAGTACCATACTTTTTGGAAAGTAAATTCAGCTTTATCGGAACGAGCCGAGCAAGAATGTGTTTCATATCCATACCAACCTAGAAAAAATTTGTTTGACGAATGGGTTTTCGCGTAAAATTTAAATTAAAAAGTCTTAGTATTTTTTGGCCACAGTAGTATATGAAGTGTAACCATGAGGCCAGTGGCACATTTTCGATATAAGATATATTTTTACATTTGTTGCATTCGAAACTATGTTTTAAATAGTAAAATATTTTTCCACATAATTCAAACATTAGCGTAATTATTTCCTTCCATATCGGGTACTGTTGTCACGAATTTTATAAACTTAGGACTTCGTTGGCAGGACTTAAATCAATTATGAAAAATTTTGCTGCTGTCTGAATTAGTTTAAGCGAAAATATGCTGTCGTTAAAGCAATTCGTATGACAAAGAATTTTACTGTTGTCAAGTATTCGGAATAAAGTTTACATTGGAAAGCGAATTCTGAAATATCAGTATATTCATATTATTTTGGGATAGAAAAAAAACCATCATTTATTAGTGACCCAAATGAACAGAAAAGAGAAGAAAGCGTGCTACAGCTGGAAAGTTTGCATGTCCACCAATCTAATAATCGTCCCCACCCTTAAGCGCAACATTCTACTAATTATTCGCATTATGTAAATTGTCTGCGCCAAATCCGTCATGATCATGCCGCCGAAGGTGGATCTACCATCAGCTTTCAATAAAATACTTAGCAACCACATGACGTCTGGAGAATGGATAAGCTGAAAAAAACTATTTCCCCTATTTGCGCCTTGCGCCTACAAACATGTTACGGTCAAAAAAGTGAATCACCTATTGATTTCATACGGTCATGCAACCAAGGGTCAGTATACCAATAGCAGTATATCTCATATGTGGAACAGATTGTCGTGGGCCTGCCTACAAGCTGCTGCTGCTTCTGGGGAACAATTTGAGTATGTGGCGTGGGCACGTGAAAGACGTTAGAAAGCATGTTGCTGTACTAAGTTTATGCTACCAATCAATTGTTATCTGTTACTCATCGGTATATGCTCAAATAGGAAAACTTATTCTCAGGAAAAATTTAGTCGACTCCACCAAAAATTTGCTAAGTTTTTACAACCAACCGTTACTATCAAATAATATTCGGTTCCGTTAAGTTAGGTTAGCTTTGATGGCTGATCAAGAGGGATTGTAAAGAAAAACTTAGAAATAGAAATATGTACATAGAAAAGAAAAACTTTTGCACTCGCGCTTATAAATTAGCAAACCACTTTGTAACCAATACAAATTTGCTTAGACATTTAATTTCTATTCCCGCCAGTTCGATGGGATATCTGAAGGTATGCGCTCCAAAATGTTTAAACTTTGACCTCCCAAACGCTGGACAGTCAAGGAGGAAGTGTTGAAATATTTTCACATTGTCTTTCACCATATATCCTCAGCAGCTGGCTTCTCCCAGACTCCCAGCCTTAAAGCATGGACACCAATAGGGCAACGACCTGTTAGAACCCCCACAAATAGACCGAGCCTCTTCCATTCTACTAATTGCGGTTATAAGGTGCCTTTTCTTGCTATCTTGTCGGATTTACAATTGCCGGCGATTCAGCTGTGGCCTTGCACTCATACTAGTCTTATCACAAAGTAAGTCGATGCTATTGACAGCGAGGTTAGGTACTCCTTGAGCAACCCTGAACGCACTATTCATGAGCTCAAGGTTAGTATCACCGCCCTGCTATCTGTTTAAATAAAAAAAAACCCCTCCACTAAGCTCATTGACCTCCTCTTTCAATGTCTTCAAGTTTCATATTTCCTGCAAGGTCCTTTTTCCCTCTTAATAAAGGTATGTTGTCGTATGCAAGTAAAGATTCATACAACTGATTTATTGCCATGTCAAGGAGGAGTTTTCAGATATATTTATTGCTCTGGAAGTTAAAAGAGTTCGAACGTAAAGTTATTAAATTTTTCAATAATAGGCAAAACAAACAAACACTTTAAAACACGGAACGAACTAACCTTCAAAATGTGGAAATCGAGATAATTGAGTTCTCTAAAGTAATGTTTTTCCAACATGGGATTAATGTTTAAACTATGCCCGAACAACAAAGCGGCAGGAGCCGATAGATGGAGCTATTCAAATACGGTGGCGAGAACCTGCCAAGGTGCATGCATCAGCGTCTTTTCATGTTATAGTCGCATGAAAGCATGTCCGATGGTGGAAGCTTTGAATGCTCTACCCAACCCGCAAAATAGAGGATCCCACAATCTGCGCTAATTACCGTGGGAAAGCCTTCCCAATATAGTATGTAAGGTTTATCGAGCGTAGTGTGTGAAAGATTGAAGCCCACCGTTAACAAACCGATCGAACCTTATTGATGTGGCTTTAAACCTAGAGAATCTATTATTGACCAGATTCTCAGAATGCGCAAAATCTTGGAAAGTACCTTTTAAAAGAAAATTCATTCAAACTACCTCTTCGTTGATTTCAAAGTCTTCTTCGACAGCACAAAAAGGAACTGTCTCTAAGTCTAAATTTGGTATTTCCGCAAAGCTAAAACGGCAGTGTAAGCTGACGTTGTACAACCCAAAAAGGTCCATCCAGATCGGGGGACTGTTCGAAAGCAAGCGATGTTTCAGACAAGGATATTTCCTATCCTGTGACTTCTTCAATCTATTACTGGTGAAAAAAATTGAGCTGCAGATCTCAACACAGGAGGTAAAATCATCCATAAGAGTGTACAGTTGCTGGCGTATGTCGATGACATTGATATATTTGGCCTCATCAACCGCACCGTTAGTTCTGCTTTCTCCAGACTCAATAAGGAAGCGAAGCAAATAGGATTAATTGTGAACGAGGACAACACGTAATACCTCCGGTCATCAAACAGGCCACACTCTACAAATCCTTCGTCCTTCTTGTCCTGCTATATGGTGCGGAGGTGTCAAATTGATAATGTATCTATAGTAAAAAATAGCGTAGAAAGAAAACTTTTAAAAGCTTGTTCTTTGCAGATTGTTGAGATTGCTTGATTGATAGACTAAATGATTTATGGCTACGTAGATTAGTGAATATTAACAATGACGGCTAAGAGCCAGATATAAATGAATTAAAAGAAGAATACAATATTTATAGTTCTTAAGTTAAATTTCTAGTTAGCTTGTGCTTAAGTTATAATCAAAGGAGCCGAGGAAAATTTTTGCTCTTAACGAACAAATAGATGGACTGCATAGAGATTTTTTAAATATCGCTTTTGTGAGTTAAGATTTTCTAATAGTTAACAACCAAAGAACTTGCTCAAGTAAAAATACTGTATTAGTTTTGAGTCTTGAACCTCTCTTTTAAAGTCAAACAGCTAAACAGGTTTTTAGAAAGAATGGTAGTGTTTAAAAAGCCGCCACGCGCATCTATCTAATATACAGTGACTCAAACAAATGATCTCGTGGGGAATATTTTGCCATAGCAAGAATACATTTCCTTTCGAATTTTTTTTAAGTTTTTCATTAAAATATAATTCAACACAAATAGCGCAAATCAACGTTAAACATTCTGCACAAAATTTCAAAAAATTCGATGAGTTTTCCCAAAATTTTGAACCTTGTATTTAGAGCTTTAAATCAAATTGCGAGTACGCAGCCCAATGAATTTTGGTATAAGGAAGTACACGTTTTCGTCGGCTCAGACTGCGCAATGATTTTAACAATATTTTTGAAAACTTTTTTCGTATAGCGTATAAATTTTTTTAAATTTTCGTTGATTTGTAATAATTATCGTATACTCTCTTGGAAACTTTCAACTACAAAAACAATTTTCGTTATAGAAAAATATTCTCTAAAAATGTTGAAAATTTTACAAAATATGTTTGAAATTTAAATAATTTCTGATTTTTATTGGGTGATATTTTTATAATATTTGTATGTATGTTTAAACTTATTACCGTTAGTAGTAAATAATAAAATATTTTTTAGTTAACGTATAGGAAGCTAACACCAGCGTAGTAACATGTTTACATAAATATTAAATTGAATCATTTTCTAATTCTAAATTATTTAATAGCTCTTCGTGTCCACAGTTAAGGCCCAAATTACCTTCGTCGTTCTCATCATTTTCATCAACATCATCGGTTTTTGTTAAAAGCCAGTTTGCATTTTGTTTCAAAAATACATCTACACGCTGATGACTTTTTCCCCATGTGTCATTAAAATATTTACATATAATTCTATTTTTTTTCCTTTAAATAGACAGTGTATTCATCGGAAACGTCAATGCAATAACGTTTTCTAACAAAAAATCAATAACTTCTTCTTCTTCTTAATTGGCGTAGACACCGCTTACGCGATTATAGCCGAGTTAACAACCGCGCGCCAGTCGTTTCTTCTTTTCGCTACGTGGCGCCAATTGGATATTCCAAGCGAAGCCAGGTCCTTCTCCACTTGGTCCTTCCAACGGAGTGGAGGTCTTCCTCTTCCTCTGCTTCCCCCGGCGGGTACTGCGTCGAATACTTTCAGAGCTGGAGTGTTTTCATCCATCCGGACAACATGACCTAGCCAGCGTATCCGCTTGTCTTTTAATTCGCTGAACTATGTCAATGTCGTCGTATATCTCGTACAGCTCATAGTTGCATCGAATGCGATATTCGCCGTGGTCAACGCGCAAAGAACCATAAAACTTTGGCAGAACTTTTCTCTCGAAAGCTCGCAACGTCGACTCATCCGTTGTTGACATCGTCCAAGCCTCTGCACCATATAGCAGGACGGGAATTATGAGAGACTTATAGAGTTTGGTTTTTATCTGTGGAGAGAGGACTTTGCTTCTCAATTGCCTACTCAGTCCGAAGTAGCACCTGTTGGCAAGAGTTATCCTGCGTTGGATTTCTAGGTTGACATTGTTGGTGGTGTTTACGCTGGTTCCAAGATAGACGAAATTATCTACAACTTCAAAGTTATGACTGTCAACAGTGACGTGAGTGCCAAGTCGCGAGTGCGACGACTGTTTGTTTGATGACAGGAGATATTTCGTCTTGCCCTCGTTCACTGCCAGACCCATTCGTTTTGCTTCCTTGTCCAGCCTGGAGAAAGCAGAACTAACGGCGCGGGTGTTGAGGCCGATGATATCAATATCATCGGCATACGCCAGCAGCTGTACACTCTTATAGAAGATTGTACCTGCTCGATTAAGTTCTGCAGCTCGAACTATTTTCTCCAGCAGCAGATTGAAAAAGTCGCACGATAGGAGTCGCCTTGTCTGAAACCTCGTATCGAACGGCTCGGAGAGGTTCTTCCCGATCCTGACGGAGCTTTTGGTGCCGCTCAACGTCAGTTTACACAGCCGTATCAGTTTTGCGGGGATACCAAATTCAGACATCGCGGCATAAAGGCAGCTCCTTTTCGTGCTGTCGAAAGCAGCTTTGAAATCGACGAAGAGGTGGTGTGTGTCGATTCTCCTTTCACGGGTCTTTTCCAAGATTTGGCGCATGGTGAATATCTGGTCGGTTGTTGATTTGCCAGGTCTAAAGCCACACTGATAAGGTCCAATCAGTTCGTTGACGGTGGGCTTTAATCTTTCACACAGTACGCTCGATAGAACCTTATATGCGATGTTGAGGAGGCTAATCCCACGGTAGTTGGCGCAGATTGTGGGGTCTCCTTTTTTATGGATTGGGCATAGCACACTTAAATTCCAGTCGTTGGGCATGCTTTCGTCCGACCATATTTTACAAAGAAGCTGATGCATGCTCCTTATCAGTTCTTCGCCGCCGTGTTTGAATAGCTCGGCCGGCAATCCATCGGCCCCTGCCGCTTTGTTGTTCTTCAGGGGGGAATTGCTATTCGAACTTCTTCGTGGTCGGGTAATGGAACGTCTGCTCCATCGTCATCGATTGGGGTATCGGGTTCGCCTTCTCCTGGTGTTGTGCCATTCAGCAGGCTGGAGAAGTGTTCCCTCCATAATTTAAGTATGCTCTGGGCACCGGTGACTAGATCACGTTGGGGGGTTCTACAAGAGTATGCTCCGGTCTTGAAACCTTCTGTAAGCCGCCGCATATTTTCGTAGAATTTTCGAGCATTACCCCTGTCGGCCAGCTTATCAAGCTGTTTGTACTCACGCATTTCGGCCTCTTTCTTCTTCTGTCTGCAAATGCGTCTCGCTTCCCTCTTCAACTCTCGGTATCTATCCCATCCCGCACGTGTTGTGGTCGATCATAACGTTGCGAGTTAGGCAGCCTGTTTTCTCTCCGCTGCGACACGGCACTCCTCGTCGTACCAGCTGTTCCTTTGCACTTTCCGAAAACCAATGGTTTCGGTTGCAGCTGTACGCAAGGAGTTTGAAATGCCGTCCCACAGTTCCCTTATACCGAATTGTTGATGAAGTGCTCTCAGAGAGCAGGAGTGCAAGCCGAGTAGAAAAACATTCGGCTGTTTGTTGTGATTGCAGCTTCTCGACGTCGAACCTTCCTTGTGTTTGTTGGCGTGCGTTTTTTTGCTGCACAGAGGCGGGTGCGAATTTTGGCTGCAACAATATAGTGGTCGAGTCGATGTTAGGACCTCGGAGCGCACGCACATCTAAAACACTGGAGACGTGTCTTCCGTCTATCACAACATGATCGATCTGGTTGGTGGTTTTTCGATCCGGAGACAGCCAGGTAGCTTGATGTATCTTCTTATGCTGGAATCTAGTACTACAGATAACCATATTTCGGGCCCCGGCGAAGTCGATCAGCCTCAACCCATTTGGGGATGTTTCGTCGTGGAGGCTGAATTTACCGACCGTAGTGCCAAAGATACCTTCCTTGCCAACCCTGACGTTAAAGTCGCCAAGCACGATTTTTACATCGTGGCGGGCGCAGCTCTCAGAGGTGCGCTCCAAGCCGTCATAGAAGGCATCTTTGGTCACATCGTCCTTCTCTTCCGTCGGGGCGTGGGCGCAAATCAGCGATATGTTGAAGAACCTCGCTTTGATGCGGATTGTGGCTAGACGTTCATTCACCGCAGTGAATGATAGTACTCGGCGACGGAGTCTCTCTCCCACCACGAATCCAACACCAAACTTGCGCTCCTTTATATGGCCACTGTAGTAAATGTCACAAGGACCTACTTGTCTCTGTCCTTGTCCCGTCCATCGCATTTCTTGGACGGCGGTGATGTCAGCCTTTATTTTCACGAGGACATCAACCAGCTGGGCAGCGGCACCTTCCCAATTAAGGGACCGGACATTCCAGGTGCATGCCCTCAATTCGTAGTCCTTCTTTCGTTTGCCATGGTCGTCTCACTCGAGGCTGATTATTAATTTTCATTGGGGGTGTTTTTTTACGTGGCGGGTCCCAAACCCAGCGCACCACCCTGTGCAGGGGATGTTTCGCCTTCTCACTTTAGCTCGCCTTCAAACGGATGTTCTTAGGCTACCCAAAGGATACGTGGTCAAAGACTGGAAGTCGTGAGCTGCTTAAGTCATATGTAAAAGAATCGTTTCTGGCCACTCCCAAGTGAATGGCGATCAGAGGAACTTTCCTCACTTGCGTGAACTTCTACGACTCCATCTCTCATTATTTATTTATTTTATGTTAATATAATTTTTAACAAAAAATAAAAAGTATTTCGAGTTTTAAGAACACAAACACGAATACCGTCTCAGGGGGGTCTTGCATGTTTACGCGAAATTTTTCTTAGGTATTTCTTTGTTTGAAAGTATTTTTTTTTCTTTTTTAATTGAGCATCGAAATGACAGGAAATTTAATCTAAGTAAACTCAGTAATGAAGAGCTGCTCCAGTTAATAGAATCAGTTGTAATAGGCGAGATTTGTGATTTTAACAGTGACGACCGCGATTATATGCTATTTCAGCGTGTATTCGGAAAATGAATGAAGCAACTGATTCATTTATACAAACCACCGATATGGAAGTTTCCGTTAGGTTAAGGATGTAAAAAACGAAAAAGAGGCTACTCAATTGAGCACGTTGGGTACTGCATATGATGTTGATATTAACACGGTTCGGTGGAAAGACAACAAGACAGTTAGATTGGCATCAACTTACGTTGGCACTCAGCCATTTAAAAGAGAAAATGAAAAGGAGCAATCGGCCAAAGTTGCAAGCTACGATCGAAAAAAAACAGCATACTGAAAATAGATAGCCCCCAAATTATACAGGACTGTAATAGCCATATGGGTGGAGTAGACTTAATGGATGGACTTATGGGTCGTTACCGTATTCCACACAAAGACTCGAAATCTGATGACATGGTTTTTTTTACCATTTCGTAGTTTAGTTGGGACAAATTGCAACAACAATCTATCAGCACAAGATAACTAGCTGTTAAAGTTGCCCGAGTTCCGTGAAGAAATTGCTGCTGGTCTTGTCGCTTACAAATCGTCCTGCTGCTCGGCCAAGTTTCACACCATCAAACACCGTAGGAAAAGAAACTAAATGTAGACAAAAGAGCTGAACATCCAGTCGCGCAATGTTTTCCTAAAGATGATAGAAAAAGAAAATGTAAATTGTGCTTTAGTGCAGAAAGTTTCTGACTTGGTGACCAAGCTATGTACATTTTAACAAATGTACTGAGTCATAGAGTCATGCTTTCTTTCAGGGCTTTATTTGGTAATACTATCAATTTCAGACAATTTAGAGATTTTGATTTTTTTCACAATAACCTTATAGGTCTTCTTCTGGGACTAATATGTATCTTTTCTCCTAACATAGAAAATGGAGTGTCCGAAGAATTATTCATTCATAGGTTGCTGCGACTTATTTTCCAAACTTCCGCATATAATATTGTACGCTGTTCCCCAGGGGTCAACAATTCTTCTTCACAAAGTTTTCGAAAAAGGATCTTTTACTGAGGGTAACGGCTGACTTCGGGAGTTTTCGTACACATTTACTGTGTGAGCAGATCTCAATGTAAATACTGTTTATTAAGTTAATTATATCCAGACAATAAAAGCGAATCATAACCCCAAAAGTGCAGATGTTGACGTACATTTTAAAAGTCCATTAGTTTTGTCGCCGTAACTTTTAAACGTTCAAAATGACACTTAATTCAATAAAGTGAAAATATTTTACTTGAAAGTTGAAAGTTACGTAACGAACGAATCCTTAATGTTAAATAGTAATGAAAAACCTTAAATAATATAATTCGAACAGCGCAGCGTGCATTAAGAAGTGTACTAAACCATTTATTAATACAACAACTTAACTTAATAAGTTGGTATTAATGCTGTTATTGTTTTTGCAATTTAAAACTGGCGCAAAAGTTTATGAAATATATACCAAAATTATAACAATCTGACACAGTATAACAATTATGCTAGAACTTTCTTCTTACTTACTTTAATATTAGGAGCATTAAAAAAACGCTTATAATCCTTCTTCGGAAATTAAAAATAAAATTACGAAAGAATGCAAATCAAGCCACGCATCTCATTACTCAAAAACTAAATCACAATAAAATACTTCGAAACCCAAAGTTACAGTTGAAGTTTTAAGAAATATTTAATGTAATTAAAGACCAAAAGGCTTATTTAGCTAACTATAGAGAGCGCCTTCGAGATGACCTAAACAACAATGCGTTTGCTGTTCTTTTTATTATGCTGTGTTTTAATGAAGTGAAAAGTTGTTCAGAAACTTTCAATAATGACATTTATTCATCTCCACAATTTCTTAACACACCCAACACATGGGCACAAAACACAAATAATATTGGTGAATTATAAGGCGCAAGTTATGCTAAACGGAGATCAAACTTTTTGAAATGCTTCTCTTTATAAACATAAAGGTATATTGACATACATATAATAGTGTCGGACAAAATATATTGGACTGATGGCTATGAATGCTAAAAACATGTAGTATACCACAAAAAATTAAATTTTGGATATCAAAAAAGTACTTAATTATTTAGGCAGTACTTAATTAGTTTCTGATTTTTATTGGGTGATATTTTTATAATATTTGTATGTATGTTTAAGCTTATTACCGTTAGTAGTAAAATAATAAAATATTTTTTAAACGTATAGGAAGCTAACACCAGCGTAGTAACATGTTTACATAAATATTAAATTGAATCATTTTCTAATTCTAAATTATTTAATAGCTCTTCGTGTCCACAGTTAAGGCCCAAAATTACCTTCGTCGTTCTCATCATTTTCATCAACATCATCGGTTTTTGTTAAAAGCCAGTTTGCATTTTGTTTCAAAAATACATCTACACGCTGATGACTTTTTCCCCATGTGTCATTAAAATATTTACATATAATTCTATTTTTTTTTCCTTTAAATAGACAGTGTATTCATCGGAAACGTCAATGCAATAACGTTTTCTAAACAAAAAATCAAAAACTTCTTCTTCTTCTTAATTGGCGTAGACACCGCTTACGCGATTATAGCCGAGTTAACAACCGCGCGCGCAGTCGTTTCTTCTTTTCGCTACGTGGCGCCAATTGGATATTCCAAGCGAAGCCAGGTCCTTCTCCACTTGGTCCTTCCAATCGGAGTGGAGGGTCTTCCTCTTCCTCTGCTTCCCCCGGCGGGTACTGCTGTCGAATACTTTCAGAGCTGGAGTGTTTTCATCCATCCGGACAACATGACCTAGCCAGCGTAGCCGCTGTCTTTTAATTCGCTGAAACTCTGTCAATGTCGTCGTATATCTCGTACAGCTCATCGTTCCATCGAATGCGATATTCGCCGTGGCCAACGCTCAAAGGACCATAAATCTTTCGCAAAATTTTTCCCTCGAAAACTCGCAACGTCGACTCATCCGTTGTTGACATCGTCCAAGCATCTGCACCATATAGCAGGACGGGAATTATGCGAGACTTATAGAGTTTGGTTTTTGTCTGTGGACGAGAGGACTTTGCTTCTCAATTGCCTACTCAGTCCGAAGTAGCACCTGTTGGCAAGAGTTATTCTGCGTTGGATTTCTAGGATGACATTGTTGGTGGTGTTTACAGCTGGTTCCAAGATAGACGAAATTATCTACAACTTCAAAGTTATGACTGTCAACAGTGACGTGAGTGCCAAGTCGCGAGTGCGACGACTGTTTGTTTGATGACAGGAGATATTTTCGTCTTGCCCTCGTTCACTGCCCAACCCATTCGTTTTGCTTCCTTGTCCAGCCTGGAGAAAAGCAGAACTAACGGCGCGGGTGTTGAGGCCGATGATATCAAGATCATCGGCATACGCCAGCAGCTGTACACTCTTATAGAAGAGTGTACCTGCTCGATTAAGTTCTGCAGCTCGAACTATTTTCTCCAGCAGCAGATTTAAAAAGTCGCACGATAGGGAGTCGCCTTGTCTGAAAACCTCGTTTGGTATCAAACGGTTCGGAGAGGTCCTTCCCGATCCCGACGGAGCTTTTGGTGTTGCTCAAAGTCAGCTTACACAGCCGTATTAGTTTTGCGGGATACCAAATTCAGACATCGCGGCATAAAGGTAGCTCTTTTTCGTGCTGTAGAAAGCAGCTTTGAAATCGACGAAGACGTGGTGTGTGTCGATTCTCCTTTCACGGGTCTTTTCCAAGATTTGGCGCATGGTGAATATCTGGTCGGTTGTTGATTTGCCAGGTCTAAAGCCACACTGATAAGGTCCAATCAGTTCGTTGACGGTGGGCTTTAATCTTTCACACAGTAGCGATCGATAGAAACCTTTTATGTGATGTTGAGGAGGCTAATCCCACGGTAGTTGGCGCAGATTGTGGGGTCTCCTTTTTTATGGATTGGGCATAGCACACATTAAATTCCAGTCGTTGGGCATGCTTTTGTCCGACCATATTCTACAAAGAAGCTGATGCATACTCCTTATCAGATTTTCGCCGCCGTGTTTAAATGGCTCGGCCGGCAATTTATCCGCCCTCTTCACTTTTTTGTTCTTCAGTCAGATAATTACAATTCGAACTTCTTCATGGTCGGGTAATGGAACGTTTCTGCCCCACCATCATAGATTGGGGAATCGGGTTCGCCTTCTCCTAGTGTTATGTGTTCACTGCCATTCAGGCAGGCTGGAGAAGTGTTTCCTCCATAATTTTAGTATGCTCTAGGCATCAGAAACTAGTTCACCTCTGAGAGGTCTACAATTGTATGCTCCGATCTTTAAATCTTCTGTTAGTCGCCGCATTTTCAGAATTTTCGAGCATTACTCCAGTCGGCCAGCTTGTCAAGGTCTTCGTACTCACACATTACGTCCTCTTTCTTCTTCTGTCTGCAAATGCGTCTCGCTTCCCTCTTCACCTCTCGGTATCTATCGCATCCCGCTCGTGTTGTGGTCGATCATAACGTTGCGCGGTAGGCAGCCTGTTTTCCTCTCCGCTGCGACAATGCACTCCTCGTCGTACCATCTGTTCCTTTGCACTTTCCGAAAACCAATGGTTTCGGTTTGCAGCTGTACGCAAGGAGTTTGAAATGCCGTCCCACAGTTCCCTTATACCGAGTTGCTGATGAGTGCTGTCAGAGAGCGCGAATGCAAGCCGAGTAGAAAATCGTTAGGATGTCTGTTGTGATTGCACCTTCTCGAGGTCGAACCTTCCTTGTGTTTGTTGATGTACGTTTTTTGCTGCACAGAGGCGGTGCGAATCTTGGCTGAAACAAGATAGTGGTCCGAGTCGATGTTAGGTCCTCGGAGCGCACGCACATCTAAAACACTGGAGACGTGTCTTCCGTCTATCACAACATGATCGATCTGGTTGGTGGTTTTTCGATCCGGAGACAGCCAGGTAGCTTGATGTATCTTCTTATGCTGGAATCTAGTACTACAGACAACCATAGTTCGGGCCCCTGCGAAGTGGATCAGCCTCAACCCATTTGGAAATGTTTCGTCGTGGAGCCTGAATTTACTGACCGTAGTACCAAAGATACCTTTTTTTGCCCACCCTGGCGTTAAAGTCGCCAAGCACGATTGTGACATCGTGGCCGGGGGCATCTTCTCATAAGTGCGCTCCAAGCACTCATAAAAGGCATCTTTGGTCACATCGTCCTTCTCTTCCGTCGGGCGTGGGCGCAAATCAGCGATATGTTGAAGAACCTCGCTTTGATGCGGATTGTGGCTAGACGTTCATTCACCGCAGTGAATGATAGTACTCGGCGACGGAGTCCTCTCTCCCACCACGAATCCAACACCAAACTTGCGCTCCTTTATATGGCCACTGTAGTAAAATGTCACAAGGACCTACTTGTCTCTGTCCTTGTCCCGTCCATCGCATTTCTTGGACGGCGGTGATGTCAGCCTTTATTTTCACGAGGACATCAACCAGCTGCTGCAGCGGCACCTTCCCAATTAAGGGACCGGACATTCCAGGTGCATGCCCTACAATTCGTAGTCCTTCTTTCGTTTGCCATAGGTCGTCGTCAAAAGGGGGGTCACTCATCCGAGGCCTTGTTGTTTCCTTTTCATTGGGGGTGTTTTTTTACGTGGCGGGTCCCAAACCCAGCGCACAACCCTATGCAGGGATGTTTCGCCTTCTCACGTTAGCTCGCCTTCAAACGGATGTTCTTAGGCTACCCAGAGGATACTTGGTCAAAGACCGGAAGTCGTTAGCTGCTTGAGTCATATGCAAAAGAATCGTTTCTGGCCACTCCCAAGTGAATGGCGATCAGAGAACTTTCCTCACTTGCGTGAACTTCTACACATGACTCCATCCTCCATTATTATTTATTTTATGTTAATATAATTTTTAACAAAAAATAAAAAGTATTTCGAGTTTTAAGAACACAAACACGAATACCGTCTCAGGGGGGTCTTGCATGTTTACGCGAAATTTTTCTTAGGTATTTCTTTGTTTGAAAGTATTTTTTTTTTCTTTAATTGAGCATCGAAATGACAGGAAATTTAATCTAAGTAAACTCAGTAATGAAGAGCTGCTCCAGTTAATAGAATCAGTTGTAATAGGCGAGATTTGTGATTTTAACAGTGTGACGACCGCGATTATATGCTATTTCAGCGTGTATTCGGAAAATGAATGAAGCAACTGATTCATTTATACAAACCACCGATATGGAAGTTTCCGTTAGTAAGGATGTAAAAACGAAAAAGAGGCTACTCAATTGAGCACGTGGGTACTGCATATGATGTTGATATTAACACGGTTTTGTGGAAAGACAACAAGACAGTTAGATTGGCATCAACTTACGTTGGCACTCAGCCATTTAAAAGAGAAAATGAAAAGGAGCAATCGGCCAAAGTTGCAAGCTACGATCGAAAAAAACAGCATACTGAAATAGATAGCCCCCAAATTATACAGGAATGTAATAGCCATATGGGTGGAGTAGACTTAATGGATGGACTTATGGGTCGTTACCGTATCCACACAAAGACTCGAAATCTGATGACATGGTTTTTTTTACCATTTCGTAGATTTAGTTGGGACAAATTGCAACAACAATCTATCAGCACAAGATAACTAGCTGTTAAAGTTGCCCGAGTTCCGTGAAGAAATTGCTGCTGGTTTGTCGCTTACAAATCGTCCTGCTGCTCGGCCAAGTTTCACACCATCAACACCCGTAGGAAAGAAACTAAATGTAGACAAAAGAGCTGAACATCCAGTTCGCGCATGTTTTCCTAAAGATGATAGAAAAAGAAAATGTAAATTGTGCTTTAGTGCAGAAAGTTTCTGACTTGGTGACCAAGCTATGTACATTTTAACAAATGTACTGAGTCATAGAGTCATGCTTTCTTTCAGGGCTTTATTTGGTATACTATCAATTTCAGACAATTTAGAGATTTTGATTTTTTTCACAATAACCTTATAGGTCTTCTTCTGGGACTAATATGGTCTTTTTCTCCTAACATAGAAAATGGAGTGTCGAGAATTATTCATTCATAGGTTGCTGCGACTTATTTTCCAACTTCCGCATATAATATTGTACGCTGTTCCCCAGGGGTCAACAATTCTTCTTCACAAAGTTTTCGAAAAAGGATCTTTTACTGAGGGTAACGGCTGACTTCGGGAGTTTTCTTTGACATTTTACTGTGTGAGCAGATCTCAATGTAAATACTGTTTATTAAGTTAATTATATCCAGACAATAAAAGCGAATCATAACCCCAAAAGTGCAGATGTTGACGTACATTTTAAAAGTCCATTAGTTTTGTCGCCGTAACTTTTAACGTTCAAAATGACACTTAATTCAATAAAGTGAAAATATTTTACTTGAAAGTTGAAAGTTACGTACGAACGAATCCTTAATGTTAATAGTAATGAGAAAACTTAAATAATATAATTCGAACAGCGCCAGCGTGCATTAAGAAGTGTACTAACCATTTATTAATACAACAACTTAACTTAATAAGTTGGTATTAATTGCTGTTATTGTTTTTGCAATTTAAACTGGCGCAAAAGTTTATGAAATTATATACCAAAATTATAACAATCTGACACAGTATAACAATTATGCTAGAACTTTCTTCTTACTTACTTTAATATTAGGAGCATTAAAAAACGCTTATAATCCTTCTTCGGAAATTAAAAATAAAATTACGAAAGAATGCAAATCAAGCCACGCATCTCATTACTCAAAAACTAAATCACAATAAATACTTCGAAACCCAAAGTTACAGTTGAAGTTTTAAGAAATATTTAATGTAACTTAAGACCAAAAGGCTTATTTAGCTAACTATAGAGAGCGCCTTCGAGATGACTAAACAACAATGCGTTTGCTGTTCTTTTTATTTATGCTGTGTTTAATGAAGTGAAAAGTTGTTCAGAAACTTTCAATAATGACATTTATTCATCTCCACAATTTCTTAACACACCCAAACACATGGGCACAAACACAAATAATATTGGTGAATTATAAGCGCAAGTTATGCTAAAACGGAGATCAAACTTTTGAAATGCTCTCTTTATAAACATAAAGGTATATTGACATACATATACAGTGTCGGACAAAACATATTGGACTGATGGCTATGAATGCTAAAAACATGTAGTATACCACAAAAATTACAATTTTGGATATCAAAAAAGTACTTAGTTATAAAGGCATATTGTTTATTAAGTGAAACAATGAAAAACGATATAATTTTTTTAATAGTTTACATTTTATACGAAAGAAATTACAAGTACCCAATACTCACTGCGACAAAACATATTGGACTAGTCGGGTTTTTTCGTGATAACGAAAAAAATCCCGTTATTTTCTGACGATTTTGCATTCTCTCCGCAATTTGAACAACGACATAAAAAATCAGCATCATTTTAGTTTAACCAATTTTATTTATATAAAAAGTTGTGACGTGATTAAAATTCTACTTATTTCGAAAAAATTAATAACAAAAAGTGACCATGGCTAGAAGCAAACACTCAATTCTATTAAAATAATTAATTAGTAAAGACTACATGAATGAATTATCACAAAAAGACATTTGTAACAAATTTTATATCAACAAATCCACAGTGACCTTTATTATAAAAAAAAGTTAGGGACAGTGGATCTGTGAAAACTAGCCATCGTGAAAGACGACCCAAAGCTAGAACACGACATGATGATTCAAAAAAACTTAGAGAACTAAAATAGTTTCCTTATATGTCGGCAGCGAGCGGGGTTAAAGCTTTCAATTTGAAAGTGTGCAGGCGGTCTAACAAGTTATGGGACAACTAAAAAACGTTTTATATCAAGAAAAAATCGACAAAGAAGTGATCAGTGAAACAATGGAAATTAATACTTTTCTCTGATGAATCAAAATTTTATTTGAAAAATTCAGACGGAATGAGAAGAGTTCACCAACCAAAAATAAGAGGTCAGATCCCTAATACTATGAGGATGTTTTTCCGGGCTTGGCGTTGATTCTCTTCATCGAATCAATTGCAATATGGATCGATTATTATACAAGAATATTTTGGAGAACGTGATGCTTCCTCATGCCAAGTGGTATATGCCACTTTCATGGTCGTTTCAACACGACACGACCCAAATCCCACGTCGAAACCAGTGGCAAATCGGTTCGTAGCTCAAAATATTATTGTCCTAAAGTGGCAAGCTCAATCGCCGGATCTCAATCCTTTTGAGGATCTTTGGTATATAACAAAAATAACGATAGACAGAGAAGGAGTGAATGGAGATAAAAACAAATTCTTCGAAGCTGAAAAACAAGCCTGGTTAAGCATTTCACAAGTAGTTATTAACAGTATTATAGCTTCTATGCCAAATAGATGCAGTGAAGTAATAAAAAATTATGGTTATGATATAAAATATTAAATAACAATCATTATTCCAATTTGTTTTGTCGCACCGAATATTGAATACGAGTATGTTTAATTTTTTTCGTATAAAATGGAATGAAATAATTTCTACGGTTTTGTATGTTTTCATAAAATGAATGGTTATTCTACAAATTTGAGTGATTTTTTTATATATAAAATGATAATTGTGAGAATAGGAGCTGAAAATGTAATTCGTTGACATGAGTCCAATATGTTTTGTCCGACACTGTATATAGTAAGTAGATGTGTTACGTAAATGAAGTTCTAACTTAAATTGGCTAGTCAAAAACATTTCGCCATTGTCACTCCCCCTTCTCTCGTTTTGGTTTTTGATTGTTCTTTTGGGGTGACAGGTGTTTAATTAGGTGATTACATTCAATTAGCTGGAATGTGCCAAATTTTCATAAAAATTTATAAGATTAAGATAGTAGCTGTAATCACAAAGTTGAATGTAAACTTTTTATAATTAATGATATAACTTTCAAATATGATCCTTCAACTGACTATATCCGTCGAGTTCTACATATCCTTTATCTTCTCACTATAATAACGACAGGTATAGATAAAGCTTTTTAATTTAACATGTTAAAGAATTTGCGTATTGCGAGAATTTAATTTGGAGCTCTCTTGAACAGTTAATTACATAAAAAGCATATTTCACTAGAAACGAAATAATTGACATCAAAGAGAATTCACAGCGGCTATTCAACACTGCTCAAACAGTTGAAATACAATAAAAAATAAGAAACAATTACTCAAAGAAAGGTGTGCATTGCAGAAGGAAAAGCAACAAATTCACCGGTTTGAATGCAATAAAATTCCACTTCATTCGGCTCCTTTGACCACGAGGCAGCATAGTCAACCAGACCAAATGGATTATTCCAATGTCGGAGGTTATGTCCTAGCTGAATTTGCCTTCAACTGAAGCGAGTGGCCCAAGCTCGAGGAAAAACAATACCTCTACGCCAATTGAAATTTCATAACGGCGTCAACATTTAACGAGCTAACGTTGAAAAGCGAAGTGGAAAATCGCTGTTTTCGCTTGCCATTCCCACGCCCTTAATGTTCCAAGTTCATGTTTTATATGTATAAACATACATATACATACATATGCATATACTCCTTGCCATTCTGTTGGTAGTTGTTCCCAAAGCAAAAGCAACCGCCTATTTATCGCTACTGTTTTTAATAATACTTTCTCCGCTTATGCTCCGAAAGAACGTTTTCGCTTTAAGGTGGAATTTTTCATGCTGGTTACAACCGACAATACTGCTGGAAGAACGCTTCGTAACCCAACTAGTAGTTTGCGTCGAGCAGCTCGTGAAAAATATTAACCCGGCGGACTTTCGTGAAATAGGATTGTTACAAGTATTGCCAATATTGCAAGTGTACGAATTTAATACTATAAAGCTACCTAATCAACAACCAATTGGATATGGCTTAAAATCTACAAATTCCTTCAAATGATTGGTGGATAGAAATTCCTTTTACAGTATAACAATTTATTATAATGAGAGTAGATCTAATCTTATATCAATACTCTTTTCGCTTGATTTGAAATTCGCTAAATTAAAGGATGCATTTATAAGTGAGTAGTAACAGGTTATTTAAAAAACAAATTAATAAAAAAAGTTTCAAGATTAAAAATGCATTTCCTCTTTGTATTGTTCCATTCAAAGTACGTGCTTCATTAAAATTCTTGTGAAGACGAACGCGAAAGGGCTACAAGAACATGTCATGTTAATTAGAAGGCATGATCAGGACTTAAACAACTATGAAAGCGTCATGCTTGTATGTATGATTTATGTAAACTTTTAAAAGCACTTAAACGTTTCTGTATTTATGTAACAATAGCTGACCCCGCAGCCGTTGCCCTGCGTGAAATTATGTAGTTTGAAATGAAAAGAAAGTTAAATTTATCATTTCATTTTTTTTTTTTCAAGGTAACGCAGCTTTATAAACAACATTTTTTGGTTTCTGTTCCGGTGTACAGAAAAAATGGTTTTCCAACTCGTGAGCACGCCACGGCCGTGTGAAATACATAGCATTTCTTTATTTATGCCGGAATACGTTTGAATTGAAATGGAAAATCGTTAGAACTCAAAGGAATTCGTAGAATCAAGCGTTCTCCTCCTTGTATTCGGCGCATGAAGATTCCAAAACATAATAACGACGGATCCTACTTTGAGACGCAAATAATGCGGTGGCATACCAAGCCTGTCCAAAGAATTTAGAAATACCACTGGATAATTCACGGCGTCGTCTTCATTGTCAAGACGATCGATCGATTTGTATGAGCGCAAGTCTCCCGGAATTTAACTTTGAATCATCCAGTTTAAGTCAACAACATCGGTATCTTTGGCAGCTAACTTTGCGCGTGCACTTAAGGAATCGTAATTACGATAATTTAGCCAATGTCTGAACATTTGTGATGAGTTCATCTTTCGTGAATTGATATCGAGCCACCGAAAGTATCAACCGAAATTGCACCATTTCCAATTTTTAGCGAAGACGATGTAAAATGTCTTTGGCAATGTCGATGTTTATATCGAAAAGTATGCGAACTTCATGTTCATTCCAGTGATTAACGTGTTCCAGCAAATGTAATTGCTGGCTTACTTCTCCAAAACTTGCACACATCGAACCGTTCATAGTAAGTGATGACTCAAATATAGTTGAACCGCGTACATTAATCAATAGAAACCGAAGGTAAAAACAATCGTCGTTTTTCGGGTGGATTGTGTAAATTCATCCCAATGCATTAGACACCTGGATGTCAATCTAATGGTTGGCCTTGCTTTCTGTGTAACTATTTCTTCGACGATGCATTCCATGTATAATATCAAGGTATTTTCGAATAGAGCAATGTTGTCACAAACACATCACTGACGAAAGTTAAGAAAAAACTCGTCAATGTTAATTTTCTGGGATGAAATACACTCTTTGGCCATTCTCCAAATTAACTGCGAGACGCACAACAGTCGGAAAACGTTCATGAATTGCAAAAGTAAATATCATACAAAGCGCTTTGTTGCAGTTCACGTATCGACCGTATCGTTCAAGACCAATAACCGTCATGTTGCTTCCTTTGGTGACGTACTTTCAAACGTATTTTATCGATTTCACCAAACTGCAATATTCAACATTAATATGAGTTTTTTATGTGAATTAGACAATAATGGTGAAAATAGTACGATCCATGTGTTGTCAACTTCGATATTCACTCTTCTAAGGTGAATGCTGAATGTTCTGTTATCTGGTGAGCGACGCCGATAGAGTTTATATCCATCATTTCCAGTTTGTGTTTCCGAAAGAAAAGCACGTGGATACTGTTTCGTGCATTTATTGTCAGACATACAAACCGAAAAGCGATTGTAGTGTCCGCAAGGTCCATGAACCATATTGGTTTCCACTACTTCATATAATACTGGATCTTTCTCTACATCAGGAATTTTCGGAGAAATGATTTCATCAATTTGATCTGGTGTAACCATCATCCACCATCCAAAGAAGAATGTGTGCGTGCCGTAAACCTCTATTTTGCCACTCAACAGTGTACATCTAGCATCCAACAGCACCATATATATGTACGTTGCTTCAAAATAAAGTCAATCAAACATCGCAACTGGTGTTTGAAAAGTCGTGCTGTGATGATCGCTTGCTGATTGACTGCGATCCATAATTCCTCACGTATGTCATAGCATACTGGGGGTACTTCTAGCCTTGCCTTGCCTTGGGCTGCCATACGCTGATGGCAAAGAGAACGCCGACCGATATTAGCGCGACCTTTTCGTGGCTTCATATCAAATTTCAATCTGCAATTGACCTCTTTATGTGAAACACACGTAAAGTTTTCTCTGAATAATTTTCAATAATTTTTCTTTTGAATAGCCGGAATAAAAAAGCAAGCGACCGAAATTAGACTATTCAAATAATTTACAAATCAAAATATTGAAAAACAAAACAAACAAAAATTAAAAAAAAAATTGTATGGAAAAAAGTTACTATTTGGAATTATCTAATTTTATCGACTTATCATTTTTTTTAATATGTATTCTGCTATTCGGGGTGGAGACAAATCCAACGAATCAATAACCATGAAAATTGGTTCAGCAGATCTCGAGTTATAAGTGTTCGAACAAACCCATCTTTGTTATATATTTCTACTAGCTGGCCCCGCAGCCGTTGTCCTGCGTGAAATTATGTGTTTTGAAATGAAAAGAAAGTTGAATTTATCATTTCATTTTTTTTTTTCAATGTAACGCAGCTTGATAAACAAAATTTTTTGGTTTCTGTTCCGGTGTACAGAAAAGATTGCTTTCCAACTCGTGTGCACGCCACGTATATCTGGCCGTGTGAAAAACATAGAATTTCCAAACTTATTGCACACACTATGCGACTACCTTGTGTCCTGTTGAGTGTCATCTCAAATGCAATTTTCGCTGGAAACTGAAATGGCAAATCGTTGGAACTCAAAGAAATTCGTTGAATCAAGCATTCAGCCCTTTGTATTCGATAGCTGCGTCACAATCAGTCGGGTTCCATTACATAGTTTCGGCGCTTGCAGATTGCAAAACATAATAACGACAGATCAAACTTTGAGACGCAAATGATGCGGTGGCATACCAAGCCTCTCCAAAGAATTTAGAAACTCCACTGGATAATTCACGGCGACGTCTTCAATGGCAAGACGATCGGTCGATTTGTATGAGCGCAAGTCTTTCGGAATTTGACTTTGAATCTTCCAGTTTAAGTCAAGAACATCTGTATTTTTGGCAGTTAATATTGCGCGTGCATTTAAGGAATCATAGTTAAGATAATTTGGCCAATGTCCGAAGATTGGTGATGAGTTCATCTTTCGTGAATTGATAAACCGCAGATGGAATTGATATCAAACCACCGGAAGCATCAACCGGAATTGACCCATTTCCAATTTTTAGCGAATAGGATGTAAAATATCTTCGACAATGTCATTTTTGTTCGTATCTCATAATTGACGCGGATTTAAAGGCTGATATGGTGAAATGATTATCGCGAAAAGTATGGGAACTTCAGTGGCATTCGAAGTAGCTATCGCATCGTCCAACATTTGTTTCCACTGATTATCGTGTTCCAGCAATTGTAATTGCACACACCATACCATTCACAGTACGCAATACGCCGCGTACATTAATCAGTAGCAACCGAAGGTAGAAGCAATCATCGTTTTTTGGGTGGGTTGTGTAAATTCATCCTAATGCATTAGTTGAGAACACACCTGAATGTCCATCTACTGTTCGGTCTTGCTTTCAGCGTAACTATTTCTTCGACGATGCATTCCATGAATGCAAGGTATTTTCAAATAGAGCAATGTTCTCGTAAGCGGATCACTGACGAAAGTTGAGAAAAAAACTCGTCAATGTTAGTTTTGTTGTTGGCGGTGTTACCACCGGCTGTAATGTATTCTCTGGGCTGAAATAAACTCTTTGGCAAATCTCCATATTAACTGCGAGACACACAACAATCGGAAACCGTTCATGAATTGCAAAAGTAAATATCCTACAAAGCGCTTTATTGCAGTTCACGTATGGACCGTATCGTTTAAGACCATTAAGCGCCATGTTGCTTCCCTTGGTGACGTACTTACAAACGTATTTTATAGATTACACCAAACTGCAATACTAAACATCCATATGAGTTTAGAATGTGAATTAGACAACAGTGGAGAATATAGTACGATCCATATGTTGTCAACTTCGATATTCACTACTCTAAGTTGTATGGTCGTCTGATGAGCTACGACGATGGAGTGGATATCCATCATTTCCAGTTTGCGATTCCGAAAGAAAAGCAAGCGGATAGTGTTTCGTGCATTTATTGTTAGACATATAAACCGAAAAGGGATTGTAGTGTCCGCAAGGTCCATGAACCATATTGCTTTCCACCACTTCATATAATACTGGATCTTTCACACGTAAAGTTTTCACCGAATAATTTTCAATTGTTCAATTCACAACCTGTCGTAAAGCATCGTAAATCGTAATAGTAATAATTTTTCTATTGAATAGCCGGAATAAAAAAGCAAGCGATCGAGACTGAACTATTCAAATAATTTCCAAATCAAAATATTGAAAAACAAAACAGAAATTGAAAAAAAAATGTTTTTGGAAAAAAGTTACTTTTTGGAATTATCCAATTTGCCGACTTTTCATGAAAAGTATAAGATGTTTTTATTTCTAAACCTTCCTTAATCCACAACGAACAACCTCTTAAAATTTCATCAATATTGGTTCAGCCGTTCTCTTAGCGTTACTAACGAACAAACATTCATTCGTTTGTATGAGAAAAAGAAAAGGACTGTTTTTAGGGGTTTTCCGGCAATTATTCGAATAATCCCTGAACCTAAACGAATATTTTAAAAAAAGAATTATCAAATTTCGTTCAGTCGTATTAAAGTTATGAGCGTACATACATTTTGGCGATTCATTTTTACATACATACATATTTATATAGACGAAGATGTAAGGTTGTTTTTATTGTTTTTTTTTTTTTTGAAGAAATGAAATATTGAAATGATTCCTACAAACACGAATTTTGAACAAATGCTTATGATTTGAAATATAATTTTTGTATTATGAGTTGTATTAAATTTTGACATAAAGAGATAAAAAGTATCCTATGTCCGTCTCCTGGCTCTAAGCTACCTCCCTACCAATTTTCAGCCAAATCTGTTCTGCCGTTCTTAAGTTATAAGTGATGTAACTAACACGACTTTCTTTTATATATATAGATATAGATTACAAAAACTTTCGCTTTTAAAATTTGGATATGAAAAGTTTGTACAAATACAATTTTATTTAAGTAACGTGACTAAAAATCTGCACAATGTATTAGAGCCTTTTGTCGTTTGAAATCTCACTCTATTATGATAGAAAATCAATAAAATTTTAAGCATATACAATAAAGGGTGATTCATTTTGAAATTCCCTACTTTTTTTTAAAGAAAAACATAAAAAAAAACTTCAAATATAGTAAGAAAATATTTTTATCAATAACCATGAAAATTGATTTAGCAGATCTCGAGTTATAAGTGTTCGAACAAACCCATCTTTGTTTTATATATATATGTAGATTACAAAAACTTTCGCTTTTAAATTTGGATATGAAAAGTTTGTACAAATACAATTTTATTTAAGTAACGTGACTAAAAATCTGCACAATGTATTAGAGCCTTTTGTCGTTTGAAATCTCACTCTATTATGATAGAAAATCAATAAAATTTTTAAGCATATACACAATAAAGGGTGATTCATTTTGAAATTCCCTACTTTTTTTGTAAAGAAAACATAAAAAAAAACTTCAAATATAGTAAGAAAATATTTTTATTTTTTGAAGATTATGTCTTTCAATTGTTGGCCGCGGCTATGTAGATGGTTCGCTGATAACTGCCAAGGCCTGAATTCAAGCGGGATTGTCTGCATAGACTTTAGACTTTGCACATCTTCTCGGGAAAAAGTGTGATATCAAATGATCTTGGTGAATGTCGACTGGACCAAAACGGTAAATTATCTGCTGGCTGATGTGTTCTCTCCTTAAATTCATTGGTTGATGCGATGTGTGTTAAGTAGCGTCGTCTTGTTGAAACCAAATGCCGTCGATATCACGAGCTTCAATTTCAGGTATCCAATAGCCAATTATCATGGCGCGATATCGCTCGCCATTGACGGTTACGTTCTCCACGGAATCATTTTCGAACTAATATGGACCGATGACTCAACCGACAAAAAACTAGCACCTGGCTGTTTTTTCTCTAGATGAAATATCAGCTTTTGAACTTCTTCAGGTTGCTCTTTGTCCCAAAAGCCGCAATTTTGCTTGTTTATATACCCATTGAGCCAAAAACGGGGCTCATCAATTGTAAATATTGCGGAATGCAATGAAAAAAAATTACATTTGAAAGCATAACATAAAATAGTTGAAAAGGCACCTAGGAATCTCATCATAACCATAAAAAAAATTAATTTTTTAACGACTCTTCTATTAATTTTTATGCTGGAAATAGTTTGTTTATGCTGAACCCATCATGCATTAAACAAACATTCTTCTAACGTTGCTCCTGCTTTGAAAAGTGTCTTTGTAAGTTTACAAAAACAATCATGAGTTTTGTGGTAGAAAGTCAATTTTGTAAAATATCTGCTCAAATAGCCATATCGTTGTTGATCAACACCTTGGCAATAAAAAGTGTATAGTGCTTTATATATTATTGTATATACTCCCTTTTCGTCAGACGCTCCCACCACTGTTAATACACTTGCTTTTTCTAACAGCGCTTTTACCGTGACTTTATACTATAATTCCCATAAATTTTCTTTCAGAAATGCCGACACGTTCTGGGAACTTGGTAAAAGCTATTTGCTTGGATGCGCCTGTAAGTTCGCAAAAATATGTAAATAATGTGTAAAGTAAATTATCTCGCCCGGTTACACTTTGTATCAAGTTTGCATCATTTTCTTATACCACATACCATTCTAACGAACTTTTGGGCCATTTATATACTCCCTCTGCAGTACCAATTATGCCTTTGCAGTAAAAATTCCTTCGTTATTTTTGTTTATACTCGTATTGTGTGTTATTTATAATTTGCTGATATGTGATGTATTTTTCATAATTTTGTTTTTTAATTTTCTCAATTTAGTAAGAGGGAGGAAAAATCAGAAGTGCTAATTCAGAAGAATTAGTAATTTGTGATGCTTTTCCATTCAAAGCTCAAAATCGTGATCTTAGTTGCTAGACGCCTTCTATATATTTAGTAATTTTTCCTTATCAGATATTGTACTGGAACGTTTGCCGTGATATATTACTATGATCAAATTGAAAGGTGAGTTTTGAATTTATACTTCGACGTTTTGTGAGGATCTAAAGTGAATTTTTCGCTTTTTACTATATCAGAATTTATTGAACAAAGAAGTGCGATAATGCACCATCTAATAATGCATTGGTTATTCGTGATCATTTCGTCATATTTTCAACTAATATCGTGCCACAACCACCGCATTGGGCTTATTTACTTTCGTGTAATTTCTGGCTATTCAGAAGATGTGCGTGACCACTCCGAGGACACCGTTTTGACTCAATTGAATATATAAAAGCCGAATCGAAGAAGGCTCTGATTGAAATTTAGTTGGAATAAGTTTATTGTAGCGGAAAAGGATTACTCTGAAGCAATGAAGTGGACAAAATACACCTTTCCATTTGATCACAGTAGTACATATCCTCAAGTAATATTATTTTGCTTGGCTACCTAGAAAGAGCGACTCTGTTAGAGCTCCCTTTACCAAACTTGATGCCATTGCAATTTCACTCGACTAGAACTCTTATATTATCAAACAGCATTTCAATACCTTTATTTTTAACTTCACTAGCTCTTGCCATTACAAGAACCCAAAAGGCAGAAAGAATTTTATTAAAAACGGAAAAATATTATAAGCTATAACGAATCGAAGACAATTTTAATTGAGTATATATGTACATTTTTGTATTTATTTTAATAACGTTTTTTTGAATCAAGTGCAAAAATTTATAATTTTATGATTTAACGATGCGTTTTGAGAAGCTGTGAGTACAATAACTAAGTAATTTCCGTTATTGTGATCCGATCTAAAAATTTTCTTTGGAAATTGCACCATATTTTTATCCAATAACACAGCCCGACAAAATTACCCTCCACTTAACTTATGAAATTAAAAAAAAAAATGTAAAAAACACTATATCATGAAAACTAGAGCTGATAGATTTGAATTCAGCGTACCCAAATTAACTAGAATCAGTTGATAAATTCAAAGAAGCAAATTGAGTGTTGGCCTGTGTAACCCATGGCAAATTTCGTGAACATATCTTGTCAAATGAAAAATTTGTATATACCATATATATCTACACAAAATTTGTCTAAAATTTTATTCAATTGTAACGAAAAAACACCCAGAAGTTGTAACTAAATTTCCCAAGCAAATGAAATTTCTAAAAAAAATTATTTTGCTAAGTTGCTAAATTTAATTGCTGTGCTAAATACGAGCGCGAACTGTCAACCAGTTTGTTTTCGGTACACCTCAGTGTGCATTGCGATTTTTACAATAAAAAAATATCGAACAAATATTTTGTCTGTTTCAGAAATCCATTGATGATCTTTTGCAAATTTTTTGGCTGCATTATTGCTCATACTTTTCGAGGAGACGATTATTAGTTATTGAAAATGTCTAAATCTTTTAAGTCACGGTACGGAAATGCGTTGATGTTGACACTTAATCTCGCAGTTGGTATATTAGTGATGGCTATTGAATACATTTTTCCATAAATGTTCGACCGTTGACCTTCGAATTTGGCACAGATTAATTTTATTATATGTAATATCTGTTCAAAAAATGATGGAAAAATATCATTTTATCGATGGTAGTGATTGTTTATCAGTCTCATTAGTTGATGGAGCTAACTTAATAGCGCTAGCGAAATCGAGCAACGTCGGAAGGCAATAATTTAACCAAAAATACCACATAGAAATTTATTAACATTGTTTTGAACTGCCTTATTTTTGTTTTTTGGTCGTTACCCTATTAGACACTGCATCAAAAATTGTTTTGGCAGTCAAAAAGAATGTACTCAAAAAATGAAATGCTGCTGGAAAACTAATTTAGTCAGACGACCTACAGGCGATGCAACCCGCTGTCAGTTATTACTTTGGTGTGAACTTTTCAAAGAGCAGAAAGGCGTAACGACGCAAAACGCTAAATTTACTTTTTAAGGATTGCAAATACTTATATCGGTATTCTGCTTGAGACGATTGTCTCATGTCTGTTATTGTCACAATCTTAATTTAGTGACTCTGTCACTACACTACAGTGCAGAGTATACTGTATCTGCCAAAATACCAAAATGAGACTCCTGATTAACAGAGTCACTAAATTACTATATTCACAATTAGAGACATGAGACAATCTTCTCATACAGAATACCGATATTAAAATGCACTAGTGTGTATAAACATGCACCGGCTATTGTAGTGGAGGAATGTAAACTTATAACGGGTGATTTTTTTGAGGTTAGGATTTTCATGCATTAGTATTTGACAGATCACGTGGGATTTCAGACATGGTGTCAAAGAGAAAGATGCTCAGTATGCTTTGACATTTCATCATGAATAGACTTACTAACGAGCAACGCTTGCAAATCATTGAATTTTATTACCAAAATCAGTGTTCGGTTCGAAATGTGTTTCGCGCTTTATTTTGTTCAGCGATGAGGCTCATTTCTGGTTGAATGGCTACGTAAATAAGCAAAATTGCCGCATTTGGGGTGAAGAGCAACCAGAAGCCGTTCAAGAACTGCCCATGCATCCCGAAAAATGCACTGTTTGGTGTGGTTTGTACGCTGGTGGAATCATTGGACCGTATTTTTTCAAAGATGCTGTTGGACGCAACGTTACGGTGAATGGCGATCGCTATCGTTCGATGCTAACAAACTTTTTGTTGCCAAAAATGGAAGAACTGAACTTGGTTGACATGTGGTTTCAACAAGATGGCGCTACATGCCACACAGCTCGCGATTCTATGGCCATTTTGAGGGAAAACTTCGGACAACAATTCATCTCAAGAAATGGACCCGTAAGTTGGCCACCAAGATCATGCGATTTAACGCCTTTAGACTATTTTTTGTGGGGCTACGTCAAGTCTAAAGTCTACAGAAATAAGCCAGCAACTATTCCAGCTTTGGAAGACAACATTTCCGAAGAAATTCGGGCTATTCCGGCCGAAATGCTCGAAAAAGTTGCCCAAAATTGGACTTTCCGAATGGACCACCTAAGACGCAGCCGCGGTCAACATTTAAATGAAATTATCTTCAAAAAGTAAATGTCATGAACCAATCTAACGT
Source organism: Bactrocera dorsalis (assembly GCF_023373825.1). Classification (NCBI taxonomy): domain Eukaryota; kingdom Metazoa; phylum Arthropoda; class Insecta; order Diptera; family Tephritidae; genus Bactrocera; species Bactrocera dorsalis. The sequence continues at coordinate 38,622,483 of NC_064303.1, read as the reverse complement.
TTCAAATAAAGAACCGATGAGATTTTGCAAATTTTATGCGTTTTTTTTTTTAAAAAAGTTATCAAGCTCTTAAAAAATCACCCTTTATAACTTTAAGTGGATTAAATTTAGCGCCAGCACAGCAGATGTGTGCTACACACAATTTTTGTTATTGTACTCTTTATACCTACATACATATGTATGTGTGTGTCACCAAGTGTACTTTGGCTCAACTTCTTTGAATAATTTGTGTTTAAATATCACTTTTATTCCCATTGCCGAACAGTTGTAGTAATATTGGTGTAGCAATCTTTTAAATTGTCACGATATAAAAAAGTTACAAATCGGCTTAAAGGGAGACGGAGTACGAAAAAAATAGTTGAACATACTATTACCTATACCTACCTAAGGCGGTTCGATTTCACTATTTTTTCATTTTTTTCGTTTTAAATTGAGACTTATTCTTTGTTTAATATTTGGACTAAAAGCGAGAATACTATGTCCATTTTCCAAACTGATTTTTACCAGTTTGACAAAGAGCAACAATAGAAAATTTAACGAAATATTATTATATAAGGGGGAGAGAGCGCTTTTACATTTTTGTGGTTGGATGACGACATCGTAGAGAGACCAATAAACTCTATAAAAAATTTTCAATTTTTTTTTTTTAATTTGACATCATTAGTCCATTTCTTTCTTTTTAAGGCTAAAGAATTAGAATTTCAAAGAATGCCAAAGAATTTTTCGTAGCGGTGAATGAAGGAAATAGTCTTTGAGATAAATGATAATCCAGATTTAAAAAAAATATTTATTTAACCTGTCTGAATATAAATATAGAGCGGTAGCAAGTGATGTACGTACAAGTGAGTTCAGTTAGAGAAAGTTGTTTTGTACTGCGACTATAACTTTTTACTTGAAATGCGCTAGTGGGTTACAGGACCCTGAATACTTAACAACTAAGTCACTTAAAGTACCTGCGATTCCAATGAGCAACAGAACATTTCGTTGATACCCATTTCAAACACCACGTAATCTGTCAAAACAAAAGTAATGAAAAAAGTACGTCTACTTGGATCACCCGTTAAAAGATATACATACAAATTGCATCCTTTAAACTCTCCTCATACTCTTGCAATGTCCCTCGTACTCTTGCAATGCGAAACTTTTCCACAAATTGCTGTTAAACGATTTGCATACCTTGAGTTGTTTTTCCAACTACGTTGTTATAGAAGGGACGAGCGATTGACATTTTAATGCCGCTCGGAAGTTTTATTTTGCATGAATTAGTGGTACAGGAGTCAGAGCGCTTATTCGGCTTAGTGGTAGTATCTCCTTAAGGTCGTCGTTATTCTACTTTTTCTTTGTTACTTTAAGGAATGTATAAATAATATATTTAATTTTAATATTGTCACAAAAGTTAAACTTACTACATTTTTGTAATTTAGTAAGAGAAGGCACTCTTAAAGCCAAATGTTGGTGATTTTTATTGTTCTTTGTGATCTTAGCCAGTGGAGTATGAGCTCAATATTTTAAAGTAATAGGCTAGACTTTTAAGAGAAAAACTCGGTTTTTTTTGAATGGACTTCACTCAAACTTTGTTCAACATAAATAATTTATTTTATATAAAATTATGACTGCTTTGGTTTCAGACTCATTGAATCACTGAACCATGCTAATTACCAATTCCCTATGCATTTCTAATTTGTTACGATTTTTTTTTCTTTATTAATTGGATATGCTTTTTAAAAAGCCTTACAATAAGTTACAAAATATTAAATCTATTTAAAAACTGGACAAGCTCAAGCAAGTGAATGAGCTGTTTTGGTGTTAGGCTGATCTTTAGTAGGCAGGCAGATCTCTGCTTTAAAGGCGTTTTTGATCGCAGGAATGCATTAGTCGATGGGTTTAGGTAATCTCGGGACTTAGATATACATTTCGTTCTGATGTCTTCTACTTCTTTAGGAATTGCAAAATCTCTACAGTTGCCATACATCAAAATCAGTTTCATGGCCGCTTTGAGTAAAAGCACTTTGCTTTCTTGGCTTATTCAAGAATTTTTATTTAAAAGCCAATTTAAATTTGCAGCTCTTATCTTCATGCAAGTTATTTTACAAGATATGGCATTCGTTTTCTCCACGTGAGCCTTCTATCTAAGAACCAAGATAAATTACTTCGTTCGCTTGTTCATTTTTACTGCCGAAAACATTTTTGGTCCTAGCGAAAATGTAACATGTTTACACTTTTGTTCATTAATCTTTATACGCCACTTGGCTAGCCATTCTTCGACAAAACTTAAGTACTCCGCTAATATTATTCATGCTATAATGTTGCATTTATTATGGCTCTCTAAAGCTATGGCGTTCGCAAAAGTTGGTGTCAATATATTATTACCTGTTGTAGATCTGCTGTATATATGAAGTAGGTATATAGTTGGTCCTAAAATACTGCCCTGTGGTGCATCAGCCCTTATCTGTGGTTAATCAGATATGAAACCATAAATTGTCTACTAAGACCACAATGTTTTATACAATTCTAAATGTAGATTTTTTTAATCCTATACAAAATTCTTCGAGGAAAAGACACACCTTTCATAGTAATACAATTAGCATTTTTGGAATAATATTATCCTTGGCGCCTTTTTTGAATTAAGTTTATGATTCTAGTAATTTTAGAAGGTGAAGTTTTAAAAGTATCAAGCAATTTGTTCTTTTGGCAATGAGATTGAACACCTTTTCTAGTGGATTTTCAAAACCAATTAGACTTTTCCTCGTCACTACGAACACAATTTCCGACCAAATCACGTATAGGAAAGACGAAATTACGAGTTAAGAAAATAATAGTTTTCGAGTCAAAATATTTCAGAGAAATGTAAAATAAAATTTAATAAATGTATTAGGTTTTTTGGTTTGCAAACGTCCCCTTAAATTTCAGTTTTTGTCCTAAGGAGAAAGGTTTCAACATAAACGAGGTCGCTATTTCTGTGTTTTTTATCGTTTGAATTTAACAACTTTGAGATAATATTATTTTACATACGAAATTTTCTGATTTACAAAGAAAACTTGAATAATATTTTTTCATAAAAACAATTCTCTAAAAGTTAAACGCAGTAAAAAGTATGCATCAAATGTACTGAATTCGCATAGTACACCATGGTGTATGATCAACATAGAAAGTAAAGGGTGATTTTTTAAGAGCTTGATAACTTTTTTTTAAAAAAAAAACGCATAAAATTTGCAAAATCTCATCGGTTCTTTATTTGAAACGTTAGATTGGTTCATGACATTTACTTTTTGAAGATAATTTCATTTAAATGTTGACCGCGGCTGCGTCTTAGGTGGTCCATTCGGAAAGTCCAATTTTGGGCAACTTTTTCGAGCATTTCGGCCGGAATAGCCCGAATTTCTTCGGAAATGTTGTCTTCCAAAGCTGGAATAGTTGCTGGCTTATTTCTGTAGACTTTAGACTTGACGTAGCCCCACAAAAAATAGTCTAAAGGCGTTAAATCGCATGATCTTGGTGGCCAACTTACGGGTCCATTTCTTGAGATGAATTGTTGTCCGAAGTTTTCCCTCAAAATGGCCATAGAATCGCGAGCTGTGTGGCATGTAGCGCCATCTTGTTGAAACCACATGTCAACCAAGTTCAGTTCTTCCATTTTTGGCAACAAAAAGTTTGTTAGCATCGAACGATAGCGATCGCCATTCACCGTAACGTTGCATCCAACAGCATCTTTGAAAAAATACGGTCCAATGATTCCACCAGCGTACAAACCACACCAAACAGTGCATTTTTCGGGATGCATGGGCAGTTCTTGAACGGCTTCTGGTTGCTCTTCACCCCAAATGCGGCAATTTTGCTTATTTACGTAGCCATTCAACCAGAAATGAGCCTCATCGCTGAACAAAATTTGTCGATAAAAAAGCGCGAAACACATTTCGAACCGAACACTGATTTTGGTAATAAAATTCAATGATTTGCAAGCGTTGCTCGTTAGTAAGTCTATTCATGATGAAATGTCAAAGCATACTGAGCATCTTTCTCTTTGACACCATGTCTGAAATCCCACGTGATCTGTCAAATACTAATGCATGAAAATCCTAACCTCAAAAAAATCACCCGTTATAAATCATTTGTATGGATCCTCCGGTCTTTAAATATATACGAGGGCTGTCTGATAAATAACCGACCTCAACGTGAAGCTAGCGGCACATCTGAAAAAAAAGTTACTACTTCAAATTGTGCATATTGTAATAGCTACTCGCCAAAATTTCAGAAATTTATCTTGCGCAATTATCTGTTGACAGTCGTTTTTGTGAGTCTATTTCGGTGATTTCCGCAAAATGGAAAAAATTGAATATCGAGCTGTAATTAAATTTTTATTTTTGAAAGGCAATACGCCTTCACAAATCAAAGATGAGTTGGACTCTGTGTATGGTGACTCTGCACCATCGTTTACCACCGTAAAATTTTGGGCAGCTGAATTTAAACGTGGTCGCAGGAGCTTGGAAGATGATGAACGTCCTGGGCGTCCAAAAACTGCAACCACTAACGATAACATCGCTAAAGTTCATCAATTGGTTCTAGACGACCGCCGGATTAAAGTTAGGGAAATAGCTGAGATTATGAAGATGTCAAAAGAAACTGTTTGTCACATATTAAACCAAGATTTGGGCATGAGAAAGCTGTCCACGCGTTGGGCGCCGCGTTTGCTTACGCTAGACCACAAACGTGTACGCATGAACATTTCCAGCGCTCTGTTGGCTCAGTTTAGAGGCAATAAACCCCGTTTTTGGCGCCGATTGATAACTGTAGACGAAACTTGGATTCATCATTGTACGCCCGAAACAAAAAACCAATCTAAACAGTGGATTGAAAAGGGGGAACCAGCCCCAAAATACCCAAAGCTGTGTATTCGGCTGGGAAAGTGATGGCGAGTGTTTTTTGGGACAGCCATAAAATTATTTTTATCGACTATCTTGAAAAAGGAAAAACTATAACAGGAGCATGCTACGCATCATTATTGGACAAGCTAAAGGAAGAAATTTCGAAAAATCGGCCACATTTGCAAAAAAAGAAAGTCTTGTTCCACCAAGACAACGCACCATCTCACACCTCAACAGTCGCCATGGCAAAAATCCACGAATTGTGGTTCGAACTGCTTGACCATCCACCTTATTCACCGGATCTAGCACCAAGCGACTTTTTTTTTGTTTCCTCAACTTAAAACTGCGCTCGTATATTTAATGAGTATATCACATTTTCAAAGTTGAAGATATTTGTAATTGCGTAAAACACAATATTAAAAAATAAATTGAAAATAAAGAGCTTGCTTATGCTGAATCCTTTTTAGGGTATCAACAGAACTACAGGGGCATTCCCAATAAAACAATCAACTTAGGATATAACGGACACCTTAATATAAATAAACATGTGTCGCTAAGCAACCACTATTGTTTTACGTGCAAATCTTTCATTAATACAATTGCCCTTGTTGGCGTTACTGTCAGCGACTCCTCAGCTATTTTTACTGTTACGGTTGTCAGTAAAGATTTTAAATTTATTTTAAATTCCTGTTTATTATTTGCAATTGAAAATAAAAATCTGTAACTGAGAGAAATCTGTAGAGCGACGATGTTTCACTGCAAATATATCATCCCTAGTAGAGTCTGGCGTAGATTAGATACAGCAATACTAAATCCAACCTAAGATTTCTATAAAATTTAAAAATTAATTCAATTTTGGAAAAATTTTTTGGAGATAAAATAGTTGTTATATACAAAGTATATTATGGGTAAGCTATATATTAAAAATGTTCAATATCGATCCACATAATATTATTACGCCGGCTTTCATATACTAGATACATATTGGGTTGTCAAAAAAGTCTTGCGGTATTTTTTTTAATCAATTCGTGTGGCACCCATATATCGAGCTTCTTAGTGACTCCAAGCTTCTTCAAATGGTTTATTACGGGTTGATGACTACTATGACGGTCTCTTTCGACCAATTCAGCGATTTTATCGCAATTTTCGACGACAGGCCTTCCGGAGCGTGGCGCATCTTCGACCACCTCTACACCAGAACGAAAACGTTGAAACCATTGTTGTGCGGTGGAAATAGAAACTGTATCGGGTCCATAAACTGCACAAATTTTATTGGCGGCTTGAGATGCATTTTTGCCTTTATCGTAGTAGTACAGTAAAATATGCCGCATTTTCTCTTTATTTTGCTCCATGTTCGCGACGCTATAACTCACGAACGACTTAAAAGAAGCGACAATCAATCAAACACGTGTTAGCGCGTGAAATGAGCTATAGCATGACCCGATGCGACGAAGAAAACTAGAACACGTGCTTTCAGCGCCAACTAGCGAAAATACCGCAAGACTTTTTTGACAACCATATATAATTATTTCCATTAGTCCCAATTGATATTGAGGTTTGATATCATTTAGTTGATGTTTTCCCCATAGATCCGTGTTATTAAATTTACCTTTGATTAAATTTAGATATATCTTATTGTTGTTCGCTCGCTGTTGTTAACTCGGCTATAATCGCGTAAGCGGTGTCTACGCCAATTAAGAATAATATACATATCGTCACCTGAAATACAAAATAACGTAACAACATTTTCGGAAATTTACAGTGGCATGAATGAAACACGAAATAAAATGGAACATGAGTGAAACAAAATATTAATATTAGTTAAAACTGGTTTAAATATGACCGCAGAACCAGAAAATGTTGAACAAATGTAATATTATGAATGTAATTTGAAGTAGTGAAGCGTAATCAATAAGACACTCAATTTCAAATTTTTTGATGATACCTTATTTCGCATTTCAGGTGACGATATACTGGTTATAATAAATGAATTTGCTATACTATCCTACAGAAAGAAATGACCGAAACCAAACAACTACATACTGACATATGTATATGCAAACAGTAATCAGTATTTTCCTGTAAAGTCAAATCCAAGGCATTTATTTTTGAATAAATACAACAACCGCTTAAGCACACATACCTTTTTATTACTCTTCCAAAGCAACTTATTTCAAGGTGTTCTTTACTATTTCTTTATTCCCCCTCTACGTCTCACTCTCCACCCACCTTGTAAGTAATTTCCTAAACATACATTCTGATATTAACTTCCATACTCGTACAATTGTTAATGGTTCGAATTTCGTTGCGTAGTGTTACACACATATGAATGGTATGCTGTAACAACAAAAGCAATAAACATCGAATATTAGTTGCATTTAAATGGATTGGGATTTAATACACATATGAATTATGAAGCGCCAGTATTCTTATAATCTAAACTATGTCTCGAACACAAAAGAATAGCACTAGGATTTTATCTACTTCACTTTTTCACGGGAGAATTGAGCATTAAGGTTTAAATATACGTATTTGTGAAATTTTTCTTCAGAGAGGCCAATGAGATTCATATAAATAGAAGGAAACAACTATTTTCCGAACGATAATCGTTAAACACGAACCCGATATACTTTTTTATGTGATATGATATTGCCATGTGATGTGATGTAATGAGAGATGATGCAATATATTGAAATTTGTTGAGCTGTGTTATCAAACTATATAAAGTCACATGTTCTATCATTATATTATCAAAAGGGTATGATAAGGCGCCGTATAATGGATTTGTGGATTAAAACTGAAAAGCTCATGTGAACTGAGTTTAAGTGTGCTGATGTGATGCCTATATGAAAGTAAATGCCATGACATTCACGTGATTCGAATATATATTGTTCCGAGACATTTGTGGACATATGCCTATACGCATATCTGAATAAAGGTAAACCATAATAGCCACAAAAGCAATTCAAGCCACAAAAACTACCACGCAGCTACATGAAGTTGCATCAAACTGTTTTTTTTTATATTACAGCAAATCAAAGAAGATTGTATTGTCACTCTGTGGTAGCTAACCAATTCTTAATTTTTTCGTGCGCTCCAAACTTTTACAACTGGAAGAAAATACTAAATAGATATATTTAAAAGTTACTGCGAATGGTCATATGGGTGAGTATTGAAAAAGTTGCCCTTTTATTGCAGCTTATGTGAATAGCTCTGATCGTTAAAGAAATTATAGAAAAAGGAACTGAAAAAATAACATTGCAATCACAATATACTGAACTGCAGTCGGTCGCAGGAAAGCACATTCTATGCAACTTGGTTTACCGCCACAAAAGGCTTAAGCGGAAATAGTTTTGTAACAATAATGAAATGTACGCGGTTTGACAATTAAGTAATGAGACTGATTTATTGCCGCGCTTGTGGTAAACCTGTTGACCTTAAATTCCCTTTCTCTTTTTCCGGCATTCCTCCCCTCTCCATTGATATATGTACCATCGCTTTATTTATTTTTAGTTCGCCTGCTGCGTCAAGTTGAGTAGACGTGTGTTTGTAGTGCTCGTCACGAAAATGGAAAAACGAAATTCGAATGACCGCCACAGAAGACTGTTTGGAACAAGTGGAAAACGATCCCACGCTGCTTGATCGAATTATTATAGGCGCTGAGAGCTGGTTTTTCCAATACGACCCGAAAACCAAACGCCAAAGCTCACAATGGTTGTCTCCGCGCGCCCCCCACACGAAAAAAGCTCGCATGAGCAAGTCGAAGGTGAAAAGGATGATTATTGCCTTTTTTGATAGCCGTGGAATCGTCCACAAAGAATTCGTTCCACCGGAGAAAACTGTGAATCAAGTCCACTATTACCAAGTACTCGAAAGATTGCGAAAACGAGTCAACAGGGTGCGCCTAGACATCGCTCGTAACTGGATCCTTCATCACGAAAACGCGCCGTGCCACACCGCTCTCAGCGTGTCCCAGTATTTGGAAAACGCGCTGGAATCGCTGTATAGCTGCCCAAGAGAACTACTTTGAAGGGGATGGCAGAGTTGTAGAATAATTTTCAAATATACGGGTTTTATGGAATCAGTCTAATTACTTAATTGTCATACTTCGTACATAAAACTCACTTGACTGAGCCTGAGTTGGACTAATATAGATGTAGGAATGGGATATCGGGGTAGGTGGCAACTCTACGCAGGCGAGGAACGACAGAACATGAAACGAACGGACAGAGGACGAAATAGGAAAAACGGACAAGGTATACACAGTCAAGTAAGATACACCGCAACGATCAGTCGTCAAACTGTGCGTCAACTATTGTTCTAAGTGATAAGTTAGTATATAAGCATTGGCATATGTACGTCGGATAATTTAAATAAACGTGATCGTCAGTGAACGAGCAAAGTGTTTTTATTACAATCAGTAAAGTGTGTTTTACTACAATTTGGGGGCTCGTCCGGGATTGTGTGAACAAGTGCTAAGTAAAAAAGTGAAAAGTGACATTGCCAAAATACGCATTAGACAAATTAGCGCGCTCGCAAATAAGCGCATGTGGAAAGCAACGCATTCAAAGACAATTTGATTTGCGCAAAAACAAAATCAGACAATTTGCAGAACAAAGTGCAGTGAAAACGTGGTGTACGTGCTGTACATAAATTCCAACTTCCCTGGAATTTTGGGTGCTCCAACGGACACAGTACCGTTTTACCGGTGAATGACAGTTATTCGAAAACAAGTGTCTGGCCAAGTAGTCACAGTTAGAAGTAGAAAAGACAAATCGAAAGCATTTAAACGAAAGTGCCAAAGACGTTAGCCGGAAAGAGACAGCAACGTACTTGCGTACTCTTGATGTGAATTTGTGTGTGTCCGCTTATACTCCGAAAAGCAGCGCATCGAACAGTTCTGCCGACAGAAAGGCACCAGCTTATATACGTATAAACTCGGAGACGCTTTTAAGTACATATGCACCGATAAACGGCACAAGTCAAAGCATCGATCAAGTACATAGTGAGGGCAGACGTGCATCTACTTGGTACAGCAGCAGGTATAGCAGCGAGAACAACACAACAGGCAGCAACGTATAAACTCTGAGACGCTTTTACATACACATGTACCGATAAACGGCGCAAGTCAAAGCGTCTATCAAGTATACATATAGTGAGAGTGAGCGTGCATCTACTTGGTACAGCAGCAGGTATAGCAGCAAGAACAACACAACAGGCAGCGAGAACAACACAACAGGCATGTACATATGTACCGATAAACGGCACAAGTCAAAGCATCGATCAAGTAAAGGGTGATTTTTTAAGAGCTCGATAACTTTTTTTTTAAAAAAAACGCATAAAATTTGCAAAATCTCATCGGTTCTTTATTTGAAACGTTAGATTGTTCATGACATTTACTTTTTGAAGATAATTTCATTTAAATGTTGACCGCGGCTGCGTCTTAGGTGGTCCATTCGGAAAGTCCAATTTTGGGCAACTTTTTCGAGCATTTCGGCCGGAATAGCCCGAATTTCTTCGGAAATGTTGTCTTCCAAAGCTGGAATAGTTGCTGGCTTATTTCTGTAGACTTTAGACTTGACGTAGCCCCACAAAAAATAGTCTAAAGGCGTTAAATCGCATGATCTTGGTGGCCAACTTACGGGTCCATTTCTTGAGATGAATTGTTGTCCGAAGTTTTCCCTCAAAATGGCCATAGAATCGCGAGCTGTGTGGCATGTAGCGCCATCTTGTTGAAAACCACATGTCAACCAAGTTCAGTTCGATTTTTGGCAACAAAAAGTTTGTTAGCATCGAACGATAGCGATCGCCATTCACCGTAACGTTGCGTCCAACAGCATCTTTGAAAAAATACGGTCCAATGATTCCACCAGCGTACAAACCACACCAAACAGTGCATTTTTCGGGATGCATGGGCAGTTCTTGAACGGCTTCTGGTTGCTCTTCACCCCAAATGCGGCAAGTTTGCTTATTTACGTAGCCATTCAACCAGAAATGAGCCTCATCGCTGAACAAAATTTGTCCGAAAAAAAAAAAAAAAACCGAACACTGATTTTGGTAATAAAATTCAATGATTTGCAAGCGTTGCTCGTTAGTCTATTCATGATGAAATGTCAAGCATACTGAGCATCTTTCTCTTTGACACCATGTCTGAAATCCCACGTGATCTGTCAAATACTAATGCATGAAAATCCTAACCTCAAAAAAATCACCCGTACATAGAGAGAGTAAGCGTGCATCTACTTGGTACAGCAGCAGGCATAACAGCGAGAACAACATAACAGGCAGCAGCAGCAAATTAGCGACGGCGAGGATTAGCGTAAATAGAAGTAGTCGTGGGAATTGTGGGTATTTGTTTTCTCTTATTTATATTGGTTATATCTAATTTATCCTAAGTCATTTTGATTGAAATCACGTATGTATGTCACTGCGGACAAGTAGTTAAAAATTATATTTAATTCTAAGGTTAATATTGTTCATGCTATAAGTGTAAGTTTTGTTGTGGTGTAGTCAACAATTTGTAAGATGGATACCGACACGATTAGGGCAATGACGGTGGAGATGCTGAAAGAAAAACTTAGGGAACTTAATTTAAGTGTTGTCGGTAGGAAAAAGAATTGCAGCTGCGATTGCTACAGCATATGGTTTTTGAAGGGGAAGAAGATGCTCCTAGTGAAAATGAATCGACAAATTCAGTTTACGATGATGCTCCGGCTGATAATTTAGGTGGGCAAAGAGCGATGTTTACACTGCGCGATATAGAAGATAGTGTTTCGCCATTTTCTGGTGATGGTACGCGCGGAGTGAATCACTGGGTGGAGGAATTCGAAGATGTTGCCGACACTGTAGGTTGGAGTGGCCTACAGAGGTATGTGTATGCGAAACAATTGCTTAGAGGTGCGGCTAAATCGTTCGCTCGGGGCTTAGTAGGTTGCAGAGACTGGAAGAATCTAAAAGATGCATTGTTAGAAGAGTTCGGCGAAAAGTTGTGCGCCTCTGAAATCCACCGCGCGTTGAGAAACAGGCGAAAGGAAACTAGGGAAAGCATCTACGAATATTTGTACGCACTGATAGAAATAGGGAAACCTATCAATCTCGATGAAAAAAGTCAGGGAAAAATTTTAGTGAAAGGATGCCACAAAGGAACAAGTGTTTCAAATGTGACAAAGAAGGTCATTTTGCCAGAGAATGTCCTGGGTTAGGACCCAGTAATGCAATATGTTTTAAATGTAGGCAAAGAGGCCATACTGCCAAGGATTGCACAATGGTTAAAGGTGAGCGAGTAAACACGTTAGGCCACCACAAGGGGAGCAAACGGAAAAGTAGCCTAATATTTATCGACGTGTCAATTAATAACGTTACTTTTAGTGCGTTAGTAGATACAGGCTGCGACTCATGTATAATGAGATATGATACCCTCTTGATGTTAGGTGACATCGAGCTTAGTAGGGAGAAGCGAAAATTGTATGGAATAGGCAAGGGGCAACTCACGACATTGGGTTGCTTTGACGCTGAAATCGAGATCGACGAGGTGGTGTTGGAAATTACTTTCCACGTAGTAAGAGAACGCGATATACCGTACGCTGCCATAATAGGAAGCGATGTCCTCAAGGACGTGGAACTGGTTTTTAGGCAAGGGACAGTAACGTTCAAGAAAACGAGTACTCGAGTAGCACCGGGTAGTGACGACACCGGTGGGAAGGTTAGCAAGGCAGAGTCGGAGTGCCAGGGTGGCAGCTCTGAAGAGGTTGAGACCGAGATGAGGGTTTCGCACCGTAAGTCGGTGGAGTTGACAGGATTAGCCCAGGGTGAAGTTTACAGGGAAGGTGTCAGCGTAGAATGGGGAAATGGTTTCTTGAGAGAGTTTGAAGCGTTGTGTCTAGCCGAGAATGAAGGACCAGAAGAGAAGTCGAAGGGAATCGACGTATCGCATTTAGATGGAAGTATTGCCAAGGAAGTAGAGCGCCTAGTTAATACATACATGCCCGGAAAGCCGTCAAGCGCACCGGTGCAGATGAAGCTTATTCTATCGGATGATAGGCCCGTGTGGCAGCGTCCACGTCGAACGTAAGTTGAAGACCAGCGTTACATAGATGAACAGGTGCAAGCCATGCTAGAAGAGGGGATTATACAATACAGCACTTCGGAATATGCATCACCTGTGGTACTGACGAAGAAAAAAGATGGGACAAAGCGGTTTTGTTGCGATTTTCGCAAAATTAACGAGAGAATTGTTAGGGACAACTTCCCGATGGCCCTTGTAGACGAAGTGTTAGATAAGTTGCAGGGCGCGAAAGTTTTCACAACCCTCGACCTAAAAAATGGGTTTTATCATGTACCAGTCGAACCTAACTCGCGAAAGTATACTTCGTTTGTCACCCACAGCGGCCAATTTGAATTCTGTTTCGTACCATTTGGTATTACCAACTCACCGGCAGTGTTTTGCAGGTTTATTCGAGCAGTTTTTCAGAATATGCTCGAAGATGATACGATTATCATATACATGGACGACATCGTTATTCCCGCCAAGGATGAGAACGAATCGTTGGAAAAACTACGTAGGGTACTGAGACAGGCTAGCGAACATGGGTTACAGATAAAGTGGGAGAAATTTCAGTTCATAAAGAAGCAAATTAATTTTTTGGGGTACATCCTGGAGAACGGTCAAATTTTACCGTCAGTAGAGAAAACCAGGGCCGTGCGAAACTTTCCTATACCGACAAGTAAAAAGGAAATACAGAGGTTTTTAGGATTAACATCGTTTTTTAGGCGTTTTATACGAGACTATTCCATAATAGCCAAACCACTCTCAGACTTACTCAGGATGGATGAAGCTTTCAAAATGGGCGTAGACCAGTTATTAGCTGTAGAAGAGTTGAAAAAAGCATTGATTAACGCACCGGCATTAAAACTTTTTGACCCTTCTGCGGAAACGGAAGTACACGCAGACGCTTCTAAACAGGGTTTTGGAGCGGTCTTGTTGCAAAGGGATTCAGAGGATCGATTGTTTCACCCTGTCGAGTATATGAGCCGCAAAACTACATGGGCGGAAGAAAAGTATAGCGCTTTCGAGCTAGAGGTTTTAGCAGTGGTTAAGGCATTGCAGAAATGGAACGTATACCTTAAAGATAGGAAGTTCAAGATAGTTAGCGATTGCAACGCTTTCGCCATGACGGTCAAGAAGAGAGATGTCCCAGATAGGGTTATGCGGTGGGCTATGTATCTGCAAGAATACGACTACAGGGTGGAACACAGGTCGGGGTCGCGTATGAGGCACGTGGATGCACTGAGTCGCGTTTATTGTTTATTAGCCGAAGATTCACTAACAGTTAGACTGAGACAGGCGCAGGAGCAAGATACGTGGATTAGAGCAGTGAAGAAGATCCTGGAAACAGGAAGTTATGAGAATTTCTTCTTGAAGAACGGTATAGTTTATTGTGACATCATAAAAGAACTGCTTGTAGTACCATCCAGCATGGAAACAGAGATAATTAAACTAGCACACGATCAGAATCATTTTGCTCGGAAAAAGACACAGGAACTTGTAGAGAAAAACTACTATATACCAGAGTTGACAGAAAAGGTAGCAAAAGTTGTAAAGGGATGCGTGGAATGCATAATCGTAGACGCAAAAAGAGGCAAAAAGGAAGGGTTTTTGCATCCAATAGATAAAGCATGTGAGCCGCTAGGGACCTATCACATTGATCACGTCGGGCCATTAACCGAAACACGCAAGAAATATAACCACATTCTAGTAATAGTGGACGGGATTTCCAAGTTTACATGGTTATACCCTACAAAGTCTACGGGGGTGGATGAGGTGATCGGTAGGCTGGAGAGACAGGCTTCGATATTTGGCAACCCCAAACGAGTAGTAACCGATAGAGGGGCAGCATTCACGTCTAATAGCTTCAGGGACTATTGTAACAAAGAAAACATACAACATTTTTTAATCGCAACAGGAGTACCACGCGGGAACGGGCAAGTGGAGCGCGTACACAGAACCATCATTCCAATTATAGCTAAGAAGTGTCAAAGCAACCCCACCCAGTGGTACAATCAGGTGCCGAAGATACAACAAGTTTTAAATAACACTGTTCCGCGCAGCACTAGAACATCGCCCTTTAAAATACTCACCGGGTTAGATATGCGGGTAAACGATTACCCAGATTTGAGACAAATATTAGACGATTTAACAATAGAAGAGCTAGATACCGAACGAGACTTAGTAAGACAAAGTGCTCAAGAAAATATAAATAAAATACAAAACGAAAACTGTAGAACTTTCAATAAAAATAGGAAAGAAGAAGTTAGCTACAACATCGGTGATCTAGTTGCTATCAAAAAGACTCAGTTCGGGACCGCTATGAAACTGAGGCCAAAATATTTAGGACCGTATAGGGTAGCCGCCAAGCTAAACCACGGTAGATATGAGGTGAGGAAAGTGGGTAACCACGAGGGCCCGCTTAGAACAACAACCATAGCTGAAAATATGAAGCCATGGCGCTAGCTATTCGAGGTCGAATAAGGTGTCAGGGTGGCCGATTGTAGGAATGGGATATCGGGGTAGGTGGCAACTCTACGCAGGCGAGGAACGACAGAACATAGAACGAACGGACAGAGGACGAAATAGGAAAAACGGACAAAGTAGGGACAGTCAAGTAAGATACACCGCAACGATCAGTCGTCAAACTGTGCGTCAACTATTGTTCTAAGTGATAAGTTAGTATATAAGCATTGGCATATGTACGTCGGATAATTTAAATAAACGTGATCGTCAGTGAACGAGCAAAGTGTTTTTATTACAATCAGTAGAGTGTGTTTTACTACATATAATATCCGAGTGTTTTACGTGGCTTCAGAGTTATGCCAAAAAATGAGATTGATAAGCACCGATCTGATTTTTAGCGTAGAAACTCAACTGGATTTTTAATAATCCGCATCTCGATGCATTCAATTCCTGTCTTGCTCAACAAACAGGTAAATGCTCATGCCGATTATTAAAATTTATAGGGATGAAATGAGAACTCCTACTAGGAGTGTCAGATTAGCAGACATACGAGTAGACTAGGAACGCCAAATAATTGACAATTGTAGAAGCTGTGAGGAGAGGAGAAGACTATTACATCTCCTATGCAAATACAAAGTTTTGATATGGAACATAAACGCAACTATCGTTCGAAGGTTTCTTGACGGCGTATTGCAGGTTGCACAGATAAGACTTTTCATAAGGCTATATACTTCATCAGAATCACGGGGCGTCGATCATGATGGGCGTCCTAATGGCTTTGGTGCGTCGTTACACAGCAACTCTACATATCTACCTATGGTTACATTTTCCAGTAGATAAATTATATTCTTTTGGGTTTGCAATATGCATAAAACTATTTTTAAATTTATAACATTTTTACACCTTTTGCCCTTTTAATTCAATTTATTTATTTAGCAAGCATAAAGGAGTGGAGAAGAAGATAACACTTATAATCATTGTACTTACATATATATTCTTTTTAATTGGCGTAGGAGGATGGAGTCATGTGTAGAAGTTCACGCAAGTGAGGAAACTTCTCTGATCGCGATCCACTTGGGAGTGACCAGAAACGATTCTTTTACATATATACAAACAGCTCACGACTTCCGGTCTTTGACCAAGTATCCTCTAGGTGGGAACATGGGTGGTGGAAACATCCGTTTGAAGGCGAGCTAAATTGAGAAAGCGAAAGATATCCTAAATAGGGTTGTGCGCTGGATTTGGGACCCACCACGTAAAAAAATACTCCCAATGAAAGGAAATAGCAAGCCTCGGATGTACTTATATAGATATGCTTTATAATACAACAAGAAACAAAAACGTATATATGTAACTACATATGTATATGTATGAAAATGTATTTACATACATAGATAAATAAATGGGTCTACATCACGAAAAGTAATTGCAATATGTAAAGTAAACAGGGGCCCTATTCTGTTCTATTCGAAATTCGAATCAAATTTATAATTATGCGACAGTTGTATCACCCTGTGCCAGAATAAATGTGTACAATTTTCGTTTTTGCTTTCTACAACTCAAAAGCTATCGAATATTTTATCCGAAAATTGGCTTGAAAATCCGAAAATCGAGTTACAGAATGTACAAAATCCGAATTCGAGTACATTTTTTTCGAATCGAGTTACAGAATAGGCCCCCAGTAAAATTTTAATTTTTACAACAAAGTATACGAAAGTAAATTAAAAATAACAAAACGTGAAAGAAAAGTTTAAGGCAACAAAAATGCCTTTAAGGGAAAAGCTTTCATACTTGTATACGACCAAGCGGTAAGACATAAAAATGTTCGATTTTTTCACAGAGTTCATATGCAAAAACATAGTTGATCCTTCATTCAAAGTATTTGTGCTAATGAAAAAAAAAAAATCTGATAGCCTTCAAGTTTATTCATACATACTTATAAGTATTGGTTGATCACTAAGAACAAAAGCGAGGTTGAAGTACAACTAAAGGACTTGTCCAAAAGCGTTTTTATTAATATCAAGTCGGGTAAAATCTTTTACTAGTTTCATATAACCAATATCAAAATATTCAAGTATCCGATTAACTTACTCGGTATATATTGGATATGGTATGTGAGGTGATGTTAACCTTTATTTGTTCTCACATAATAATATAGAAGAGGTTTTGAATAAAGAAGCTTACGTTAGGTTAGATAATAGTGTCAGATGCCTAAATAAGCAATAAAATTTAAAAATTCCACAATAAAGTAGGCAAAAGGTAAAGAAAACAGATTCTCTTTACTGACGTAGACACCGCTTACGCGAGTATAGCCGAGTCAACAACAGCGGCTGTTTGTTGTTTTTCATTGGCGGTGTTTTTTATGTGGCGGGTCCCAAACCCAGCACACAACCCTATGCAGGGGAAGTTTCGCCTTCTCACTTTAGCTCGCCTTCAAACGGATGTTTGTAGGCTACCCAGAGGATACTTGGTCAAAGACCGGAAGTCGTGAGCTGCTTGAGTCATATGTAAAAGAATCGTTTCTGGCCACTCCCAACTGAATGGCGATCAGAGAACTTTGCTCACTTGCGTGAACTTCTACACATGACTCCATCCTCCAAAGAAAACAGATTAAACAAAGTAAATGTAGGTAAAACACAAGTTTTAAGCTTTAAAAAAGCCATCAAATTTTTACAGAAATGAAATAAAAAGTACTAATACACGGTACAGCAAAGACAAGTAATTGAACTAAAGAAAATATATACGAGTACATATGTAATTCCGAGACCAACATAAATATATGTGTGTGTGGGCAAATTGAAGCAAGGAGCAAAACTTTTAGTCAAGCGCTTGTCCTCAATCGTTGTTATTAATGCGCTCCCTAAAGTGACATTTTTTATTTGTCGCAACTATATTGTAAGTACCATACATATATGAGCGCAGCAATATATTTTCCCACATTTATGTGTACGTGTATTTTTGCTCTAAAGGCAAAAATTTATTACACTAGCATTCGCTATTAAAAAGGAGATTAAGAGACAACTACTTGATATTCACTTAGAAGTAAAAACTGTACGGTTTTCTTGTAAGGTAAGTATGTGTAACACTAGTTTGGGTGCGAACAGAGTGGCCGCTTGTTGCCGAGCCGAGCCGGCTGACGCTTATTCCGAGAACTTGTTCATGCGAGAAACAAGTTTGAGTGTGCATAGTGGATGCGAGAATCAGCGCTGATATTTTATCTATTTTATGTATGTTTGTATGCATTTGTTTGTTGTTCATTCGTGTTTGTGAAATTTAAGTGAAAAGATATGGATTCGTCAGATGATGAGTATTTAGCTTCGGCTACTGTTTTAAAGTATTTTATCAATAAAAAATCATTTGGAAAACATCCAATGAATGATAAACGAAGTGAATTTGGAGAATTTCATCACTTATATAGTGATTTAAGAAAATATCCTGCCAAGTTTAAAAAATATACTCGAATGAGTATTGAAACTTTCGACTATATTCTCCAAAAGATTGGTGATAAATTAAAAAAGAAGTGGAGTAATTTTATTAACGTACCAATATGTCCATGTGAACGATTGATAGTAACTCTCAGGTAAGAATTTTTTTGTTTTATATATTTGTATTTATTGTATTAAATTCATTTTATATCGTATTAAAATCATGAATACATTTTTTTATAAATAAAAAGGAAAATTAAACAAAAAATTAAAAATAAATAATATAAATTTATTAAGAGGAATTTAAAGATGAATAAATTACATTACACAAGAATGCCATTAAATGATGAATGACAGCATATAATTTTTGATTTCACTTTTTCCAAAGAATTTTATGTCCAAAACTAGCTTTTCGCAGAATAAAAAATGTTTTCGGCGCTAGAATACGCTTTGGAACTGTTTTCTCGCATTCAATCAGCTTTGCGCTCTGACCAGCTCGGCGCCCACTATGACCTGTTCGCGCTTATTTGTACTAATTTGTATAGTACCAGTTTTCTCGCATTGGTTCTCGCAATAAGCGTCAGCCGGCTCGGCTCGGCAACAAGCGGCCACTCTGTTCGCACCCTTAAATGTAGTGTAAATAAATATACAATGCATTTGCTTAACATTGTCTGAGACGTGAGACATTACGGCAAAACTATGTGTGAATGATGTATATAATTCTTCAGGATACGGTCAGATTCTAAATGTACATATAGAGAAGCTAAAATATATGTAAAACTGTTGTCATTATTCTAGTTAAGGTCATTCAATTTTAATTCAGACATAGAATTGATTTTATTTAAAAAAGAAATAGTTTCAAATGCAATTAAGTAAATTAATTTTAAAAAATTTAACGATCTTTAATTGCGTTAAGAGATACTACTTCTATTCCAGCAATCATGAAAAAGTAACTGAAAGCTACGATATTTTTCGATCGAAAACAGGAGGTCAACAATGATTTTGGTCGCTGAATAACTCATAAAGTTACGACAATAAGACCGTAATTAGTATTTTTATCAATTATTTGCTTAATCATTATTAGTTTTCCGAAAAGATGAGCTTTGGAAGTCAATCATCAAAATCGATGAAAGCAAATTATTTCAAGTGAATCTACTCCGCTTTATATTAAATGTGTATTACATGCACATGAGTTAGTACACACGTATATATATATATGTATACATATATATAAATATATCAAGCCGAATTTCATGCAAAAATCGTTTAATGTTCTTTTATAAACTCCTTAAAATATAGTTTTACAATACAAAACATTGGATATTCCAGTGTCACATGTTGTTCACACAAATTTCAGTTTGCTAGAAAAGCACCACGCCCACAGCTGTAATAATACTCCTCATGAATGCGGGATAGGAATTTGCACCATGAAGCATGTCAAAAGCGATCTGCTTCGGTACTCTTTTGAAAAAAATCAGCTTTGTTGTAACGAGTTGAGCAAGAACGCGTATTCTACCAAATTAACAAAGTAGTTTTTTTTTTGAAAAATCGATTTCCCGGGAAATTTTGTTACGATTTCCTGGTGCTTTTTTGCCGCATTGTATGTCTCTTTAGAAATTTTGGTATGTTTTTTTTGCTTAAAATAATATTGGAAAATTAAAAAAAATCAATTTCCATAAAATATTGTAATAGTAATAAAATAAATTGGGCAAAAACTACAAAAGATACCGACACTATTACCATATTGAACTTAGATTTGAGTTGTAATCAAAAGTGAATTTCTTAAATAGTTTTATTTTCTAATTGAAAAAAAAAAAAACAGAAATGCTGGTAGCAAATTTTTTTTACTATATGTACAGGGTTTGTCCGAAAGTAATAAGACTGATTCTCTTCCGCCGTGACTGTACTTCGGATCCAAGCAGCATGCACCTCGGCTCTCAAGGCTATTCCGGAGAACGCCTTCCGTTCATTGGGTGCATCCTATAAGTATAAGTATAAGTATAAGTATAAGTATAAGTATAAGTATAAGTATAAGTATAAGTATAAGTATAAGTATAAGTATAAGTATAAGTATAAGTATAAGTATAAGTATAAGTATAAGTATAAGTATAAGTATAAGTATAAGTATAAGTATAAGTATAAGTATAAGTATAAGTATAAGTATAAGTATAAGTATAAGTATAAGTATAAGTATAAGTATAAGTATAAGTATAATTATAAGTATAAGTATAGTATAAGTATAAGTATAAGTATAAGTATAAGTATAAGTATAAGTATAAGTATAAGTATAAGTATAAGTATAACTATAAGTATAAGTATAGGTATAAGTATAAGTATAAGTATAAGTATAAGTATAAGTATAAGTATAAGTATAAGTAAGTATAAGTATAAGTATAAGTAGTATAAATATAAATATAAGTATAAGTTTGCTTTCCAAAGGATTAGATTTGCTTTCTAAAGATTTGCATGTTCACATCGCATTGCACCTTCACGTGATTAATATATAAATTTCGTTGCATTTTAAATTATGAAAAGTACAGCGTGATTATAGATGGAAAGCCAAGCTGTAAATAAGAAACTAAAAAGCCAAGTAAAACGCGAATGCTGAAAGTGAAAAAGAGTAAATAATGTGAAAATTCTCTATCTGAGCCCGCAACTATACTACACGTATCCTACTAACCCTGAAGTACCATATACTTTATATACATTTATAAAGCTGCTTGGATAAACAAGTGCATAATTACTCAAAAGCTTAGCCACATATGACTATTTTTCTACAAGTATGTACATATAAGCAATAAATTGGTTGGATATAACACAACTGCTGTTACCTACTGCCATGCACACTAGGGTGGGTCGATTCCGGAATTTTTCGATTCGGGATTTCTTATAGTGTGGAAAAGTTGCCTTAGTACTTCCTAATTCCAATGCAACTTTTTGTTTTGAGATCGGATTGCATCTTCAACCCCAACTCCGGCCTTGAAATTTTGGAAATTCGCCTAAAACCGTGAAATTGTCTACCTAGCGCCTGAAATACTGACTGGTGGAACAGTCAAGGTAATAGTCTTCCAGTTAATCATATCGTAATAATTATTAGCTTTAAAATTCAGCTTTGGCACTTTATTACATCTAACGCTTCCATTTTACAGGCTTCTCTGGCTGCCAGAAGACGGTCAAGGGCCAACTTTCTGACTTCTACCCGTTCGTCAGTCATCATACTTAGGAGAATGTTTTTTGGAAGAGCAAAGAAAGCATTCTGTTGAATGAATGAATCGACAACCTTGCCCAGTTTAGCAGGTAAGTATCTCGACCTTTGAATTGCAGCATAGAGATTGCGCGAGCCATCTTTGATTGAACTGTTGAATCTTATTGAGAACCACAAAGGTGAGTAAACTGTAAGTATGTACTTGACCAAAATCTTTATTTCCTTTGTTGGTTTGTCAGTAGAAATGTATAATCTCAGAATTCTATTTGCACAGGTGAGCCAGCGAGACTTGCACATGTTACCTGGATGCATCGACGCTAAATCTGAGGAACATTGACCGGAAATAACAGCTTTTGATATTTTATAGAGATAAGCTTGGTCTGTGCTAAGTTGGGTCGGATTAATAACCTCAGAAGGTAATTGGCAGGATGGAAAACTTTCAAATTTGACAACAGGCAACTTCTCACAATCAGGGAGCAGTTTACCTATGTCGCCAGAGAATGTATTTGGACTCTTTGAGACACCATCTATGTGTTCGAAAAGAGCACGAAATGGAAGTTCGTTGAAATGTAGAAGACAAACAACCCACTGTAATGGCCTACCTATTCTTTTTTCTAGTTTCCGAATGATTCCACGTTACCAACCTGTGTTCGTGTTGGTGCCATCAGCATCGACAACTTCTAGATGTTCCACATCAACTGAATTGTCTTGTAAATGTTGCTATATGGCTTGCGTCTCATCCTCAGCTGACCCGGAAGGAGGGGTGACGTGGCCAAAGTAATGACAACCAGGTTCCGCTATAAGAGAAATATGTTCCTCTTTGACAGTGTCGCGGTAGTACTTTTCACCTTCGCTGACTTGTGTAAGTGTATTGTCTTTGCGGCCGACAAAATACAGCCCATATACAGAGTCAATACTTTCGGTGTTTTGGAACTTAACTCCAACACTTTTTTTTGCCCGACTAATCTTGCATTTGTCAGTGACAAAGCTAGCCTGATCCTCTGTTATCAAACCTGCTTTTTTGGCATCCAGAAAAGCAGATGAAACAATCAAGGCCGCTGCTCTATCACTTACTCCAAATCTTTGGGCAGCTAAAGCAGTGTGTTCTAAAACTAGTGTGTTTTGTTTGGTTTTAGAGGATGGAAGAGAAAATTCATCATCAGCATCGTTTTTGGAAGAATCCATGTGCGACGCACCTACATTGTTGGCGTCTGTATGAGAGTCTGGCTGATTTGAATGGTCACGTGTTCTAGCTGATATTTTTCTGGTAAGTGTTGATGTTGAATGACGTTTTGAAAGCTTTTCTTTCTGATAGATAGTCCCTCGGAATACGTCTCCTTAGATACAAGTCCATCAGCCTCTCCAAAGTTTTTAGTAAAAACGAGGAGAGACTGATGGGCCTGAAATCCTTTGCCGTGACGTGGGACCCCTGCCAGCCTTCGGGATGAACGTAACCCTGACTCGTCTCCAGGCCCCCGGGATGTAACCTAATCTGATGCAGTTCGCATAGATCGGTGCCAACCAGCCCCATGATACCTTAGCAGCCTGCTGCAGCTGCGCTGGTATGATGCCGTCTGGTCCTGGGGACTTGAACAGTTTGAACGAATTTATCGCCCAAGTCAAGTGACGCTCATCCAGAAGGTCGACAAAGGCCGTGCGATCAGTATTCAACGCTCCGAGAGATACCTCCGTAGAGAACGTGTTATTAGGGAAGTGAGCATCAAGGAGCATCTGTAGTGTCTCTTTACTGCTCAGCGCCCATTTCCCATTTACATCCTTAAGGTACCCCAGGGACACAGGGTTTTTCGCGAGAATTCGCCTGAATCTAAAGGACTCGTGAAAGCCCTTAGGTGTTTTCAATGGACAGGAGCTCTCCAGTGCAGTGATGCACTCCGAGCTGAAAGCCTCGACCCACCCATCCACCACATCGGCGGTGGCCAGCGTGTCCACCCCCGGTGCGCGTGGAAGAGTTTGCCGAAGCCTTCTGCGGTAACCTTCCCAGTCCGTGTTTCGAGGATTTCTGAACGATTTCCTAGGAGGACCTTCTCCGTCAAGACTAAACCCGATATATCTATGATCCGAAAAGGAGTGGTCATCGAGAACCCTCCAGTTCGAGATCAGCGGGGCAATCCTGTGTGAGGCTAGGGTGAGATCGAGAACCTCCTCCCTGCCTGCGGTCACAAAACTAGGAGAATTTCCCCAATTGCAGATGCAAAGATTTTCGCTAACAATAAAATCAAAAAGCGACTCACCTCTAGTGTTGGTATCCGAGCTCCCCCAGATCGAATGTCGCGAGTTGGCGTCCGAGCCGATGATGACATCAGCACCATTCCTGGACGCTTCATTCAAGGTCCTCCTTAGTAATGCGGGAGGTGGCCCCACCTCATCGTCGTGAGGCATATACGCAGCGACTAGCCAGATATTCCCGGTATCGCACTCTAGCTTTGCTGTAACTACGTCAGCGTTGCTGAAATTAGGTAAAAGAAATACCTTTAGTTCGTTTCTGACCAGCATACAGGCTCTATTTCTACCTGCATCCTTGGCCGCCAGCAGCTTGTGACTCTTCGTCCTTAGTCCAGATATTCCGTTGCTAGGTAGCCACGGTTCCTGGATCAGGACCACATCGGCTTCGTCTTGCTCCAGACGAAGCAGTAGATTGGCGGAAGCCGCCTTTGCATGATGGAGGTTAATCTGGAGGAATCTCATCCTTCAGACTATCCTCTAGAAGCGCCAGTTCAGCGCTCAGGTCATGATCGACCCTCACCTCCTCAAACAATTGTTCGAGGCTGAAAACGGAGTCGCCGATCGACGATCCGACTCCAGGTCTCGCCACGTCCGAGAGGCTTGGGTCGTTTTCCGTGGTCGCTTGACCATTGCTAACGCCCTCTCCCTTCTCCACGCATCTGCAGCTTGAGCGCCATCAGCCCTGGCATCCGTTGGATGTACCTTCAGTACCACCATTTCGAACCCATAGCTTCTGGCTCCCTTGGTTCTGCTAAGAAGACCAATGGACTCCGCGTTAAGCATTATCAGCGCTTGCCGATATGGTTCATTGGTTCTTCCGAGCCTTAAAACCCTCCAGTCATGCACTCCTTCGCAGTGGACGGTTCAGCCGGCAACCAGACGCGAGCCCTAGGGCGAAGAGGAAGATCCTCTTTGTCCACGGCCTCCAGTCTGGCCCCCCATCCAAACCTCCCCCACCAGAGGGACTGCCTTCTTGTATAAGATGGCCGATCTTTCATCGGCGCATCTAGTCAGCTTGTGCAGCCCATGATGTCAGCCGGCAGTAACGCATTTTGGGGGTGGCCCAGGGTTTCCCTTGACCACCCTAAGGAAGACTGAAGAGATAGCCGCCGCTACTCTCTTCCACTCTTCATGGGAGATAGCCCCGTCCTCCCTGCTGCGGTTGAGAACGCCAAGTATCCTAGTACCAGCACCTTTAGCAATCTCGCTGAAGGTTGGCGCCGCCCCCGTTCTCGGTTTTTTGCCAAGAGAGGTTTCTCCCTCGTGCGACCTGTGCCGCTTAACCGCTGTTTCGTGTCCATTCGCTTCGAGTCGTGACCCATCGGTCTCGCTCTCGCTTAGCACCTTCTTGGCCCACTCCAGCGTGTTAGCATGCTGCTCAGATACCTGACCAGCATGCTCACCACCGTAGCGTTCCACTATTTTTGCCGCTAATCGACGGTCCGACTTCAGCTTCCTAGCTAAAGCCCCTTTGCTAATGCCCCCTGTGGACCCCTTCATAACTCTATCAGAAGTTCCTCTGCTAGTGCTGGCGATTCCGCCGTGTATGAAGGCTCCACCCTTCCCTACTTGTTTTGCCGGCGGGTTTGCGCCGGCTTCCCTCATCCTACCGCCTGATGCGGAGACTCCTATCATGGTCTGAGTCCTGCTACTACGTGGCGACGATTTCGTCGTCCCGGGAGCAGCAGCCCCCCCTGGGACAGATCCGGGTGTTGATTTCGACGCCCCTTCACCTCCCTTCGTCACCTTCTCGTCCGTGTTTTTTGGTGTTGTGTCCATGCTATAAGGGTCCCCACTCAGAGCCGCTATCCGACCCCCGGAGAGGTAGTCGCCTTTTATGGTCCCAAGGTTGTCTCACTGATGAGGCCAAGGCGAGGGTTGACGTACGCCCTTATGAGGCAATACGTTCAGAGCCGACCAGCGTAAAGAAGGAGTCGTCTCAACTTTCACCTACCACGCCAACTAAATGACGACAGGGGGGGAACGTACTCTGAGGCCTGCCAAGGTTTTAACGGGACGGAGACAGTTTCGACATTAGCCCGACAGCCATTTCTGATGGGTGTCACCCCATCATACTCAGGTGCCAGAATGCCGTCACCACCAGCCCAGGGTTCTAATAGATCCAGATAAGTTTCCTATTCTAAAAACCAGTTCAATGCCAGAAAAAGTCGTCAAGGGAGTTGTAAAGCCGTGAAGGCCGCAGCGTGGAGGCGACCTGCACTACATCCCAATTATGCTATTAATAGAGCAGGATTTTGATATCTCAATCTTCTAATCAAATGAACTCGACTATAATGTGGAAATGATTCACACGATATCCCTAAAGAAATTACTGAAGTTAACGCTCAAGAGTATAGCGGGTTGTTGCTGTAAAAATTGCGAAAAAAGGTGAATAAAAATTTTTTACACTTGCAAATATCAGTTGCAATGCTTTCTAGGTACAACTGGTATTTCAGAAAGTGTGAGTTCCCCTGATATTCATAAGATATACTATATGTGTGAACGTGTAGTGGTATTCTACTCACTACGACTAAACAAACGGTCGGACGTATACAGTCTGGCGTTAATTTATGAGGTGCCAATAAGCCCCAAGGCAAGCGTATGCTACGAGTGTGTAGGTGATTTAGTTGCGCAGTCGGTGCCAAGTGGCTGTGATCTATAAATTTTATTTACATACTAGCCAACAGTGCCTAAACTTTGTACGGCTTGTTAATATGTATATTGATATTTTTTGAGTCTGTGTATATGCTATTGGTTTTAGTTGTCTCCTTTTGACTTGCGTGCGCATATTTAGCTTATAAATTACCTCCGGTTTTGATCAAGTCTTGGGTACTTATGTAGGTGATTCCTCAATGTAATGCAATGCACCGGTCTGTATTCCTTTCGGAGTGAAGCCTGTGACAGAGTTACTGTCAATGCAGAACGGCATTTATAGCTCGACGATAATCAACTTTTTATGGCCGCAGCTGGAGGAAGTTGATCCTATAAATAAATATAACCAATTGCCTGCACTTAAACTCTCGATACTGTGACGAAAATTAGCGAACGAAACAAAACGCGTGCGATCTTGATTCCGGTCTAATTACAATTGGTTTCTTTATTTTAGCAACTAGATGACTTAGCCTAAATCTTAGAGCTAACGGGAAAAAACAGTTGGAATGGAAGTATACAGGTATGTACAAAAGAGGTGAGTAGTTCATTTTGTTAACTTATAGTAATAGATTAAGGTAAGTATATATAACATTATTAGGGTAAGTATGCAATACTAATATAATTCAATATTTATATTTTTTTATAATTTATTTCTCTTAATTTTAGTTTTAGGTTTAAATATATATTTTGTCGCTTGACGCAACACGCTCGATAGAACCTTATATGCGATGTTGAGGAGGCTAATCCCTCGGTAGTTGGCGCAGATTGTGGGGTCTCCTTTTTTATGGATTGGGCATAGCACACTTAAATTCAAATCGTTGGGCACACTTTCATCCGATCACATTTTGCAAAGAAGCTAATGCATGCACCTTATCAGCTCTTCGCCGCCGTGTTTGAATAGCTCGGCCGGCAATCCATCGGCCCCTTCCGCTTTGTTGTTTTTCAGGCGGGCAATTGCTATTCGAACTTCTTCATGGTCGGGCTATGGAACGTCTGCTCCATCGTCTTCGATTGGGGTATCGGGTTCGTCAGGAGGAGGAGTTTGAAATGCCATCCCACAGTTCCCTTATACCGAGTTGTTGACGAGTGCTCTCAGAGAGCAGGAGTGCAAGCCGAGTGGAAAATCTTTCGGCTGTCTGTTGTGATTGCAGCTTTTCGACGTCGAATCTTCTTTGTGTTTGTTGGCGTGCGTTTTTTGCTGCACAGAGGCGGGTGCGAATTTTGGCTGCAACAAGATAGTGGTCCGAGTCGATGTTAGGACCTCGGAGCGCACGCACATTTAAAACACTGGAGACGTGTCTTCCGTCTATCACAACATGATCGATCTGGTTGGTGGTTTTTCGATCCGGAGACAGCCAGGTAGCTTGATGTATCTTCTTATGCTGGAATCTTGTACTACAGATAAGCACATTGCGGGCCCCGGCGAAGTCGATCAGCCTCAACCCAATTGGGGATGTTTCCTCGTGGAGGCTGAATTTACCGACCGTAGTGCCAAAGATACCTTCTTTGCCCACCCTGACGTTGAAGTCGCCAAGCACGATTTTGACATCGTGGCGGGGGCAGCTCTCATAAGCGAGCTCCAAGCGCTCATAAAAGTCATCTTTGGTCACACCGTCCTTCTCTACCGTCGGGGCGTGGGCGCCAATCAGCGATATGTTGAAGAACCTCGCTTTGATGCGGATTGTGGCTAGACGTTCATTCACCGCAGTGAATGATAGTACTCGGCGACGGAGTCTCTCTCCCACCACGAATCCCACACCAAACTTGCGCTCCTTTATATGGCCACTGTGGTAAATGCCACAAGGACCTACTCGTCTCTGTCCTTGTCCCGTCCATCGCGTTTCTTGGGCGGCGGTGATGTCAGCCTTTATTTTCACGAGGATATCAACCAGTTGGGCAGCGGCACCTTCCCAATTGCGGAGGGGATGTTTCGCCTTCTCACTTTAGCTCGCCTTCAAACGGATGTTTGTAGGCTACCCAGAGGATACTTGGTCAAAAACCGGAAGTCGTGAGCTTCTTGAGTCATATGTAAAAGAATCGTTTCTGGCCACTCCCAAGTGAATGGCGATCAGAGAACTTTCCTCACTTGCGTGAACTTCTACACATGACTCCGTCCTCCAAGATGGAGTAGATTATTTTAATATGTTATTTCCACCACTGTATGGGTAAACGTTCCAAATGCTGTAATAGTGTTGCTTCTACACCTTAGAGTCTTTACTTCCGTTTAAATACGAGTACCTAAAAACAGAATAAAAAATTGTAAAAATTCTATAAAACAACGCGAACTCCGACGAAACAGTTTTCGTATCTACTACACTGTTGAAAATTTCCCACAAACTAGCTTTTCTAAAATTCAGTCAGCACCATTCAACCAAATATATTCAATTGGTCGTCAGGGAAAGCAAATTTGGCAGCTAGTCAACCAGTTAAAATCCTGCCGCTCAACCTAAATAACGAACAGTTATTGCAACAAAACCGAAAAAATGACAACAAGGGCATGTAGAAAATAATATTAAAACTCTGTTCACGTAGCTTTACTGAAAATTTTGGCTACGAATTTTTATTATTCTCATGAAATACTGAAACGTATAAATATATTTGTAAATTGGATGCAATAATTGTGTTGTTCGCTGTTAGTTATTATTATACACTAGCAACATGTTTTTACAGGGTATAAATGTATTTTTCAGCTAACGGTGGTATGTATTACATAAAGCTTAGAGAGATATATATAGGGTTATATATATAATAAGCGAAATCAGGAGACGAGTTGAAATCCATTACCTTAAGATATTTCTTTGAATTTGATTCGTGCAAGTTGCGAGAGTATAAAATGTTTAGTTGCAGCCGAATTTATCACTTCAATACTCGTATTTGGTTTCGGTATGACATCAGGCGTTCTTGTTGCTGTTATTATTTATTATTTGTATTGCTACAATACTAAGAATATCTATTTTCTGCCAATACTCACTCATAAACACATAGCAGAAAGTAAACACAAACACATTGACAAGCGGAAAATTGAAAAGTT
This sequence comes from Bactrocera dorsalis, assembly GCF_023373825.1. NCBI lineage: Eukaryota > Metazoa > Arthropoda > Insecta > Diptera > Tephritidae > Bactrocera > Bactrocera dorsalis. The sequence goes on along the minus strand of NC_064303.1, from coordinate 38,592,554 downwards.
AGTGTGAAAATTGTTCGCACTTGAGCCGTTATAAAATTCAGCAAAATTTGTTTTTATTGTTGTTGTAGTACAGTTTTGTCTTAACCATTAAAATACATCGCAGTACAGCGAAAAGTTGGCAAAAGCACCAACAATCATAGCACCATTGAACATAATGTCAGTGGTAAAGGCAATATTGGAGAATGTATAAAAAAAATCTGTTATGATTTGCATTACAGAGCTTACACATAGTTAAAACATACCGCTTCATACATTTCTATCAAATAATTCGCAATTTAACTGTCAGAGAATAAGGATTTTAGTAAACACTGGAGTGGGACGATATTTTTCTATAAAATTGTGTATCCGGGAATTGCCGCTATGCAATAAATTTCATTCGAATGTCTCAAAAACTAACAAGGAAATCCCAAATAACTTCACCTGATAAATCAATGGCACCAAGCCGTTTGTACGTTTGTTTGGTCCCCTGTAAATCGATCCACTCTAAGTAAGAAAACGTTCGTAAACGAGCGTCGGCATTCACAAGAAAAGAAAGAAAATGTCTGATGTGAAAAATGTTGTCACTAAGTGATATCGATAAATGGTTTGAATTTGAAATTCAATTTGAAAATTGTACATACACGCATTGCACAGCGAATGTATATGATTTAAGGGGGGAAAACTATTCATATTACTCTTTTAGGAGCATTATTAATATATATTTGTTGCTATAAGCTTCGCCCTCTTTTAATAGAAATTTTTAAATTTTTAGCTCACTTCGTTACTAGCATATAGAGCGTCGTGAGTATAAACTAAGTTAGCTTCGCTCTATAAATTGCGCAAATGTTACCACGCACTTAAATATTAAGTCCAATTGAACACAAACAATACTTTTTTTACTCACAACAAATTCACTTATTTTATTATGCTTACTAAAAATTTTTTTTCGTAGCTTAGGAATGCATTTTGGCAAAATTTGGTATTTCATTGATGTGAACTGTCGGTTATGTAGAGAAATTGACACTGACCGAAAAAAATTAAATATACTCTGCTAACACGAGTAGTACAGAACAAAAACAAAGACATTTTTACAACTTCCTCTATCATCTAAAAATTAAATTTGAAAATTAAGAGAATTGTAAGTGCGAAAACTACTTAATCGAGTGATTAAATAAAAAATATCGTATTTGTCAACAAAGTATATTCACATATGATTCAATTTATACGGCACTGGTACTGAAAACCTAGCGAATCAAATTGATAATTTGAAAAAAACAAAATACCTCACTAATTAATAACAAAAAGAAAGTATCGGCGGTTCCGAGAAATTAGTTTTCGCCAAATTTACAACCAATATCATGCCGTAACCACCGTTTTCGCCTGATTTAGTTCCATATGACTTCTGGCTATTCAGAAAACTCAAACGACCTTTCTAGTTTCAGTCAATTGAATACATTAAACGTTGATCCTTACACGCATTGAAGGTTTTATAGGAAATTGACTTTGACAACTGTTTCGAAGATTGAAAATAACGTTTGGCACAAATGTCTTGGGGCCAAGAGGGATTGCCTTTATGCCGCGATGTGTGAATTTGTTATCCCCGCAAAAATAATACGGCTGTGTAAACTGGTACCAAACAACTCCGACTCCTTTTCGTGTGACTTCTTCAACCTTCTTCTGGAGAAAATATTTCGAGTTTCAGAACTAAAGCGAGAAGGTACAATCTTTTATAAGAGCGTACAGCTGCTGGCGTATGCTGATGATATTGACATCATTGTCCTTAATAGGCGCGGTTGTTTGTTCTGCTTTCTCCAGAATGGATAAAGGAGAGAAGCAAATGTGTCTGGTGGTGGAGGAGGGCAAGACGAAATATTTTTTATCATCACCCACGTCACTATTGACTGTCATAACTTTGAAGTTGTAGATAATTTCGTTTATTTAGGAACCAGCATCAACACAAGCAACAACGCCAACCTCGAAATGCAACGCAGGATATCTCTTGCCAACAGGTGCTACTTCAGACTAAGTAGGCAATTGAGAAGTGAAGTCTAGACTCTAGACGAATAAAGACAAAACTCTCTAAGATATAACGCATTATTCTCGTCCTGCTATATGGTGCGGAGGCATGGATGATGACAACATTTAATGAGTCAACGTTGCGAGTTTTTGAGAGAAAAGTTCTGTAATAGATTTATGGCTCTTTGCGCGTTGGCCACGGCGAATATCGCATTCGATGGAACGATGAGCTGTATGAGATACATACACGACGACATTGATATAGTTCAGCGAATTAAAAGGCAGCGACTGCGCTGGCTAGATCATGTCGTCCAAATGGACGAAAACACTCTAGCTCTAAAAGTTTTCGACCCAGTATCTGCCGGGGCATGCAAAGGAAGAGGAAGACCTCCACTTCGTTGAAAGAACCAGGTTGAGGAGGAACTGGATTCGCTTGGAATCTCCAATGGGCGCCACCTTGCGAAAAGAAGAAACGACTGGCGCGCTGTTGTTAACTCGGCTATAACCGCGTAAGTGGTGTCTACGACAGTAAAGAAGAAGTTACCTGCTAAGAAAATAGTTGAAAATATGTAGTAATACACCTGAATTTTTTTAAAAAGCTTTGTAATTCATTAAGTTTTCGATGAAAATTGAATTCAAACGATCAAACAATATAAAGGGACACGTAATTAAAAACAAATGAATGTTTAAAAAATAAACACGAAAGCTACGGAGTAATAAAATACACGCCTCTCCACGTTTTGGTGGCAGCATTAGTTAAATTCACATTTTTCGATTTACTTAAAATTATGTGATACTTATTAGCTCCACACGGCGTATGAGTAACTAAAGCGACATTTTTCCAATAATAAATTCAAGTGACCACTCGAAGAGATCCTTGGAGATATGAACAAGGGTTCTTTTTATTTTCATTAAAACCTTGTTCTTCTTCCTTCCCGCTTAAAAGAAAAGACTTAAGATATATCATATAGCATTCGTGATAAGCAGAATCGACCTTACCCCGCTATAAGTAGAACTGGAACGGGTCTCCTCGAATAATCGTAAACGATTCAGTGAGCTCTTTGTCCTCAGTAAGACTAGACTATGTCTGGTTGTGGGCTCTGCATGAATCAGTATGAAAGATGATGAGGTGGAATGCATGACGTATGAGTAACATTATACATTTATACATTTCCTTCCATTTTCTTTAAAAAACCTCTAGTATTTTAATTACAAAGCTACAAGATTCATATGAAAGCTTATTAAAACCTAACCCTGACAATAACAAGTACACTTACCGTAATATTAATAGCATCAATAGCATAATTAAACTATATTAAATGCGAAACTGAGTCCGAACGCTAAGTTTATTAGCTGTCGTAGCTATACGTATACCTCTACATATTACAAATACGAATAACAAAGAAAATAAACGCAATGAATAAATCCATCAATTAATCTGCACAGTTGATGAAGGTAAAACAATATTACGACCTTATTTTGCATGAAATTATCGAACTGCGGCCGCCAAGCTTTCATTACTTTTTTCAATATTTTCAATATATTTAAATATCGAAATGTGCTATCATAACGCCCCATTTTTACAAATATATAATTTTCCCATTTCTTTAGATTTTTTATCCTTTTGCCAATATAATGCCAGCATTTCTCAAATATGTTGAGTTTTGTTCTATTTCCTGGCCAAGTAAGATGCTCAGTTCCATAAAAATATATTTGGTTTGTAACCTGTAGGTGAATTATTAAGGAGGCATTTCCTGTTCCCTTATACCCTTAGAACTAATGTAGAAACCCACTTTACCATTGGAAAGTTTCGAAAAAGGCCCAAAAATAATAATACCGCTCGACGTTCGGAGCGCTCGGAGTGCACACCGCAAACTTTGAACGCGTTTGTCTCAACACGCACTTTTCTTAAACTGGCGTACATGATTCCGGTCGCACTACTCAACTGATTTGCTTAGTTGTTTTTTTTTTAATCTTCACAAAACGCCTGGATATCGCCTCTATATATATATATATATATATATTATAATTTACTGACAATTGTCATCCCACTTCTGAATATTGTCATTTGCACATTTGAGCGTAAGGATACGATTCCTTTTGAATGTTGACACGATACACATGAGCGGTACAAACGATACGTTTATGATAACACAAATTAAATGTATTTGTAAAGAAATACAAATATAAATGAATGTGATTTTTCGGCAGTCGACCCGTCTTCGATGGTTGTTGCTCTTCGACTTCTCTTCAACAACTCACACCGAGTCGTATCTTCTGTCACAATCAAATCAGAGGCATATTTTGTGGCAAATACGCTCAGAGGCGCATTTTTGTGGCGTGACACAATGTTATGACAAAATTTATGTAAAAAAACTTGGAGAAAAATTAAAAAAAACGTTAATTACTGTTTTATAAATCAACATTTTTTCATGACTGTACTAGGGACAATAACATTCACGTACTTTATAAGATTAATTTGTGTTTTTGTGTTTCAGATGATCCAAACATGAGAAATCGTGTGCGCCAGTGAAAAAACGCACAAATTCACCCAGCTATATCTCCGACAGATGTCATCAAAAAATTCCTGAAAAATTTGTTTATGCACTCCATGATGTACCTCATGATATGTGAAAAAAGTTCTATTGTGCAATAAAAATTTCTATGAAAAAAAATGTCAAAAAAACAGAACAGATTACCCTTCTGACCTCTTAATAAATCTAATTCAATATTTTTGAGCTTAAGTTGAAAAGCCAAAACGGCTCCAGATATTGTTCAATACTTTGCAAAACACTTTCTTTCAAAATGCCAATGTATTTTTCGGCATTCATAAATAATGCGATGCCCAACATCAAAGTTGATTATAGCCCACACCACTAAGTAGGGCGAATGCTTTACGTTGACTACACCACAGCCTTCAAAAAAAAAATTGAATATTTTGCCAACGTTGTTCCTGGGTATATCTTTCCTTGATAAAATTGTAAACATTACGGCATACAATGAAAAAAGTTGCAGATCATGATATATTAAAAATGACTGAAAAGACAGTTAGCAATCATACCATTCCCATAAGAAAACCGGGAAGTAAAGAAATACCAGCAAGGACGAAAGCAACTGAGTGTACTCACATAAGCATATATTAAAATGTATTCCCTGATATTATCGTGTTAAAAGTCTACAATGCTTGCGGCTATGTTTGTTAGAAATGCAACAGTTCTCATAATATCTAAGCATCATCATAGAATTTTATATTTATAATAAAGTGTTAGGTATGCGACGATTTTTTGTTTGAAGACAGGAGATATTTCTTCTTCCCTCGTTAACTACCAAACCCATTTGTCTTGCTTCCTTATCCAGTCGGCGTACGCCAGCAGTTACGAGTATATAGTCTTATAGAAGATTGTACCTTCTGTCCCACGGTATGGTTTATCCTTACCTAAATCCTCACTTGCTATCAAACGGTTCGGAGAGGTCCTTCCCAATCTTGACAGAGTTTTTGGTGTTATTAATGTCAGCAGCTTAAAATTTGCAGCAATGAGGTGGTTCTTTTGGTGCTGTCGAAGGCTGCTTTAAATTTAACGAAGAGGTGGTAAGTGTGGACCTTCTTTTAACGGGTATTTTCCAAGATTTTGTGCATGACGAAAATCAGGTCGATAGTAGATTTTCAATGTCTAAAACCATACTGATGCATGATCCTTATCAGTTCTTCGTTGCCGTATTTGAATAGCTCGTCTGGCAATTGGTTTGCACAACAAATCATGAACTGGAAATACTGGGACACATGAAGCAAGGAAGGCATAGTTAAAGGCCCTGACGATTTTAAGAAAAACGAAAATGTAAATATATGTAAAAATGTATGTGTGTAGCTGTTTATCCTACAGCATATAAAAGGGATAGTGATATCTAATATTGGAAACTTGAAAAGCATGAAAAGGGCACGTCAAGAACTTAACTACAGTAGCGCTACACAGCAAGTTGAATAAATATAAAAGCTGGCAGTTTGCTGCATTGCTTGCACTTTGAACAACTAACTGCTTCGTCTGTATTTGAAATAGATTTAAAATTTTATCACTGCTAACAGATAGTAAAATTTAAGATTTTACCAGTCAACCCTAGGTGATAAGATATTTACTGTCCATTTCATTCTATTCGCTTTATTTTCTGCCTTTTTTGCTTACCTGATTAATACCAGGTGTACCGGTATGAAGTGAACGTTAGGATAGAAAACTAAAACTTCTAAACATAGAAATATGGATCATTGGAAGCCATGTTAAGATTCAACTTTTGAGGGGTTACATGCAGATAGAGTTCCAAAAAATCGATTTTTACACACACAGAAAATTTTATATCGTTACGTTAATTTTAAAAGGCGTTTCAGAGTCACAAAGCAAAACTTTAAAGGCGTTTTCCTCAAAATGGTATTTTAAAAGTCCGTGACCACCAACGAAACGAAAACGATTAAACCGATTAGTCTCAAATTTTTACATGAACTTCCTATATATATTTTATTTTATTTTTTTTTATTTAGGCTTTTCATTTCATTTCACTATATGTATTATGTAGTATTATTGATAGTTTAAATATTTTAAAGAACAGTTTTAAATTTCTTTAATGAGATTAGTACATATGTTGAAAACCCGTTCTATTCAATAGTAAACGAATTATACATATATTATCATATGCAATGACACACATTCATATCCATATTTCTTCAGCCCCAATTTATTCTCACTAATAAATATATTTATATTGCTAGCTTAAATTAGGAGCAGGAAAGTAGCATAATTTCTGTTTGGGACCACTTAAAATGCCAACGCACCAAGTTGCACCACGAACTGTTTGAGCAAGTCGTCGGGCTTAACGATCACAAAACAAACTTTATTCACCAGTCATTTAGCCAAAGGGAATGCATAATAATTTCTTTACTTCCGCGACATAAAATAAATATTAAGTGCCAAAGAGTAACGCGGACACTTAAACTAACTTTTTCAGTGATCACAAGTCAAATGGCTAACTTAGGGATACTTAAGCTTCGCAAGTCTATATTTACTCCTTAGTCACAAAGGCTATATAAAATAGCAATAGTGAGTATATAAAAAGTGTTTGTACACCGACATATAGATACATATATTTCATAAGACAAAAAATTTGGTACCGTCGAAATGATGGGCAAATTTACTTTACCTACATTATTTCTTCAGAAAATACGGTGCACAGGATAGTACGAGGGCTGCTCTATATACTTCTGGCCTAATAATGAAAATAGGAATATTTATCAACGAAAACGGTTTTATTGTCAAAATATTCTCCACCAAGATTTATATGTACACTTTTGCATGCGCTCAAACCAATTTTCGAAGCACTTTTTCCACTCCGATTGAAACACCTCCAAAACATGGTTTTTGAATGCTTCAACAGCATCTTCTGGCGACGAAAATCGTTGACCACGCATTATTTTCTTGATGTGTGCGAATAAAAAGAAGTCATTGGGTGCCAAGTCAGGGCTGTACGGCGGATGACCCATCAATTCGACGTTTTGGCCGGTCAAAAAGGCGCTGGTTTGAGCCGATGTGTGAGAGCTCGCATTGTCATGGTGCACAATGATTCATATTCTCTTGTTCGTTTTTCGAGTATCTCCGAAGACTTCAGGCAAACAAATGGTGGTGTACCACTCAGAATTGACCGTTCTACGTTGCTCAAGCGGAACAGACGCCACATGACCAGTTTTGCCGAAGAAACTGGCGACCATTTGCTTTGAAGTGCTTCTTCCATGAACAACTTTCGTTGGATTTGGCTCGTCTTGGAAGACCCACACGGTCGATTGCTGTTTTGTTTCGGGATCATACGCATAGATCCATGATTCCTCACCTGTGACGATCTTTCAGCATTTCTTTACACCAATCCACTCGAGCCTTTTTTTGAGCGATTGTCAAATTGTGCGGGATCCAACGAGAACAAACCTTTTTTACGGCCAGGTGTTCATGCAATATCGAATGTATGCTGGTGGGAGAAATGCATAGGCACCCCTCTATCTAAAGGTATGTTACATGACGGTCTTGCATTATCAGTTCACGTACGGCATCGATGTTTTCTGGCACAACGGCTGTTTTTGGACGACCTTCACGGAATTCGTCTTTGAGCGAGCGTCGGCCACGATTGAACTCGTTGTAACAGTTTTTCACAGTGCTATAGGATGGTGCTTCATAGCCATATAAAGATTTTAGTTCATCGATGCACTCTTGTCGTGATAATCCACGTCGAAAGTCGTGAAAAATGATCGGCCGAAAATGTTCACGAGTTAATTCCATTTTTTGGCCGAGATAAATTTTTTAATTCCCTGTAAATAAAACAATTCACTATTAAATGACAAAACGTTCTGAGTGATGTTATGCTAAAAAATGTCAAACTTTCCAATGGAAATGTTAGAGTGCACCTGGCAACACTTAGTGTTGCCTAGGCCAGAAATATATATGGCAGCCCTCGTAATACTCACTTTTCGTTTTGAACTTTTAGCTTTCGCCTTAGGATTTGTAAGATGCTGTCAGCACAAAGTTTTCTCTCTTTAATTCTTTTAAAAATTTAACATGATGGTGACACTGTGACAAACGAAGTAGTTGTATACATTGTGACAAAAAAGTATCCAAAAGATGTAAATAAAATAATTGCCACCAAATGTCATACATTTATGCCAACGACTTTTACAGTCCTCGAAACACTTTTTGGGAAGGCTCTTCTGTGACTTCTGTTTTATCTCTTCGAATGGGTTCCATGAAGTTCACCAATCTGGTGGCTTTAAATTCATTCACAATCGTTCTATTTTTAAAGTAACCCCTAAATATCGACCAAGATCATTCGACTCGCAAGAGGTGTCGATGCCTGACAATTTTTGAGCACCATATTCTTCACTTTTTTATTATTTTCATCAGTTCAACTCGTGTAAGGTTTCCACACCAAGTTTGGTTACAAATACAAAATTTCAGACAAATTCTTTGTTCAATATTTTTATCCATTGTAAACATCGCAACGTCCTACTGAGGTGTACCGACTTAACCAGCTGCTGTACACAAACTTGTTGCCAGATCACAATAATATTTGGTATAGTAATTAAAGACGGTTCTACCAACTAAGCAAACTATTTTTGAAATATCATTTACACATACAATGCATGCGTCATATAGAGTGCATTCGAGAAATAACGTTTTCATTTTCCAATGTGTATTTTAGTAGCTTTCTTTCTAAAAAATGTTGTAATTATAGAAAACTAGCTGACCCCGCAGACGTTGTCCTGCGTGAAATTATGTGTTTTGAAATGAAGAAAGTTGAATTTATCATTCTATTTTTTTTTCAATGTAACGCAGATTGATAAACAACATTTTTTGGTTTCTGTTCCGGTGCGTAAATGTACAGAGAAGATGGTTTTCCAACTCGTGAGCACGCCACGTATATCTGGCCGTGTGAAAAACATAGTATTTCCAAATGTATGCCACCCACTCTGCGACTATCCTGTTGATCGCCATCTCAAATTCAATTTTCACTGGAAACGGAATACGTTTGAACTGAAATAGCAAATCGTTAGAACTCAAAAAAATCCGTAGAATCAAGGATTCTGCCCCTTATATTTGATAGGTGCGTCACAATCAGATTGTGAAACATCATAACGGCAGATCCAACTTTGAGACGCAAATGACTCAGTGGCACATCAAGCCTCTCTAAAGAACTTAGAAATTCCACTGGGTAATTCACGGTGTCGTCTTCATTGTCAAGACGATCGGTCGATTTGTATGACCGCAAATCTCCCGGAATTTGATTTTGAATCTTCCAATTTAAATCAACAACATACATATGTAGGTATTTGTGGCAGCTAACATTGCACATGCACTTAAGGAATCGAACTTACGATAATTTGTCCAATGTTCGTATAAAAATTCGTGATGAGTCCATCTTTCGTGAATTGATAAACGGCATATGGAATTGATATCAAACAACTGGAAGTATCAACCGGTATTGACCCATTTCCAATTTTTAGCGAAGACGATATAAAATGTTTTCGCAAATGTAATTTTTGTGCGTATCACATAATAAATGCGGATGTGAAGGCTGATATGACGAAATGATTTTCGCGAAAAGTGTGCGAACTTCATCTGCATTCCAGTGATTATCATTTTCCCGCAATTGTAATTGCTGGCTTGCTTCTAAAAGGTTCCACAAACCGTATCATTCACAGTACGCAATGACTCAAATAAAGTTGAACCGCGTACATACATTAATCAATAGCAACCGAAAGCAGAAACAATCGTCGTTTTTCGGGTGGATTGTGTAAATTCGTCCTAATGCATTAGTTGAAAACACACCTGTATGTCAATCTACTGGTTGGCCTTGCTTTTTGCTTAAATATTTCTTCAACGATGCATTCTATGTATAATATCAAGGCATTTCCGAATAGAGCAAGTTCTCGCAAACGGTTCACTGACAAAAGTTGAGAAAAAACTCGTAAATGTTAATTTTGTTGCTGGCGGTGTTTCCACTGGCTATACTGTATTCTTTGGTTTGAAATACACTCTTTGATCATTCTCCAAATTAACTGCGAGAAGCACAACAAAGGGCTTTATTGCAGTTCACGTATCGAACGTATGTTGCTTGCTATAGTAACGTAATTACAGACGTACTTTACCGATTACACCAAACTGCTATACGGAACATTGACATGACTTTTGAATGTGAATTAGACAACAGTGGCGAATATGGTACGATCCATGTCTTGTCAACTTCGATGTGTTGTTAACTTCGATATTCACGCCTCTAAATTGAATACTGAATGTTCTGTCATTGTCGTCTGGTGAGCGACGCCGATAGAGTGGATATCCATCATTTCTAGTTTGTGTTTCCGAAAGAAAAGCACATGGATACTGTTTCGTGCATTTATTGTCAGCCATACAAACCAAAGAGGGATTGCAGAGCCGGAACTAGCTGCTTCAGCGCCTGTGGCAACAACCTTGCTTGCGCTCTTACCATATAGTATAATGGAAACCGATGTTGTCCAAATCAAAAATCATATATTTACAAGTGAAAGAACGTACGTCTTATTTTCAATAATAATTTATACAAGGATCGCTTATATCGTTCAGAATAATACTTTTCTGGATTTCGCCTCTGCAAATAAATCGATTATTTTATCGAAATTGAGACGTGCTGTAGTATCCTTCTTAATCGACAAAATAGAGATATTCGCCAACCGTTCCTGGCCTAAAGAGGAACGAAGATAAGATTTGATGAGTTTTAGCTTACTAAAAGAACGCTCGCAAGTAGCCGTCGTAACAGGCATGCATAAGAATATTCTCAGTGCTGTTGTTATGTTCGGATATACATCCTCGAGCGACAGATCGAATATTTTTTCTAATACATTCAAATGGTTCATGTCTGTGGCTTCACTCATCAGCGTCGTTGCTTGAAATTTGAAACTCTCCATTTCTGATGAAAATTCATGCGGATCCAAGTCATCAGGATATTTGATAGCGAGATCTGCCGCTATTTTGGTGAGTTCAGTAACACTGGTGTTCACAATTGCTTGACCGCTCAAAAATGCGAAATCATCGGCAACTTCATTTAAAGCGATGAACCGGGTATTCATTTGGGCAATCATAAGATCAAGAACTTGGATCAATCCTGCTTTGAAATGAGTTTGGGCACTTATAGATGGAGATTCATCTTTCGCTTTTTCTCCCGGCATCATTTTCTTTGGTCGTTTTCGAGTATCTTGGAAATCTGGTGTTACTTGCAATTGTTCAGCTGTCACAATTGATGATTGCAAAATTGTTGTGAAGAAAGTCTCTCGGTATATGGTTAATTGTGACAGCAATCCTTTTATCATTTTTGCGGCACGAGCAATATCGAGTTTTTTGTCTTGCAGTGCGAGGTTGACACGATTGATTTGCGATAGAAGCGAATCCCAAAACTTCAGTAGTACTATGAATTCGAAGGTTTGTATCGACTTGAGAAGAGACTTGACTTGTACTATTGTATCGCCTGTCTGATGATCACCTTCTGTCATTTTTTTTAGTTTTTCCACAACAGTAGGCAGTTGAGAGTTCAGGGCGTGCACGGCATTAGCTTTTGACGACCACCGCGTGTCACAGGTTCCTTTCAACGTTATTTTTAGTTCTGCTTGCAAAAATTTCCAACGAGTTGCCGATCCAACAAAAAAATTGTACGTTTGTTGGATGATACCAAAAAAATCACGTTGGCAGCATTGACCCCAATCAAATTTAGGCTATGAGTAGTACATGGAATAAACCGAGCATTCACGTTCAAAGCTAATATTCTCGACTGCACACCTTTATATTTGCCTGCCATATTAGCTCCGTTGTCATAAGACTATCCTCGTACATTTTCAATGTCTAGCCCATCTTTTCTTAATTTATCAAGAATTTCTCCCGAAAGACCTTCACCGGTTTTTTCTTCGGTGTTAATAAACGTGATGAAGCTTTCTTCAATTGTACATTTCTTGTTTTCGATTTTAACGTACCGAATTATTTGAACCATCTGATCTTTGTGAGAAATGTCGGTCGTACAATCGAAGAGGATTGAGAAATATTTAGCTGCTTTTATGTCACTAATTATATGTGATTGCACTTGCTGGGCAGCCAAATTGATCAATTCGTTTTGAATCGCCGGTGAAAAATATGAGATTGTGCCTTTATTGTGTGTCTCGATATGTTTTTTTATTGTGGCATCATAGTGGCTAATCAATTCAATAGTGTTCAAAAACTTTCCACAGTCTGGTCGCCCAATTACTTCACTGCTACCTCTAAGGGCGTCGTTGTTTTTGACGCAGTGGAAAATTGCATCGAGTATCACTTTTAAAATATGTCGCCACTTTGCTCTTTCCTTATCAAATTCTTTGAGAAGATAGTCATCGATGAAACCGCCACATTTCAACTTCTTCTCAAATGTTTTCATTTTTATATAATTGGATCTATGAGACGTCGAGTTTTCGTGTCTCGGTAAATAGGGATTGAGATGTTGCCAGTCGTTGAAGCCGTTCAACCAAATGCTGCTCCTGTCATCGTTGAAGAAGATACACGGAAAACAAAACAGAGAGTCAAGCTGTTCGCAGTAGATCAACCAGTTCCTGTGTACTTTCTCACCATTTGTCATAGTTCGAGTAAACCAAGCGCTTTGCCATTACACCATGCGGCTTGTGGAATACGCAAGTGTGGGGAGCGGAGATCAATCGCGCACCGCGCACTTTCCACTCACGTTCGCTCGGCTATGAGTCGAGCGGCTCCGAGCCGAGCCGGAAGAACATACCGTATATTAGGAATCAACCCAGTGTTTCTAAAGAATTGCATTTACATTTTGCAATCTCTCCGTCACTAGTCATCTGTGCTCAACCTGAGTGAGTTGCGCTTTGACCGGAAATACTACCAATTTTTGTTTTTCAAATGGCACCAACATATTTTTTCCTTGATTTTGGAATAGGAACTAATTATCCTATACAATAACGTAAAACGACTAATTTCAAGTTTCCATGGATACTATAAATAAGAACCTTGATGCGTAGTTGATATTGCTAGATTAGGATACAATTTTCAAATACATACTGTTTTCTTGGAATTTATGCACATTGTATATTATTCTAGAGGGGAATGAATGTTTATTCCAAAACTGAAGAAAAAACATGTATGTGTCGTTTGAAAGACAAAAATTGATAGTATTTCCGGCTAAACCGGAAGTTATACCGAAAATCAGAAAGCACCTTCCGATAGTCCTCATTGTCTATGGAAAACAAAATCTACAATTTGCACAATTTTACATCATTGCATCATATGTTGTTGAAAAAAGCATGCATTTTGTCACCTGGATCACAGATGAACACAGATTGTGGCTGACTGGCCTATAGCACAACACACGGCACGGCCGGCAGTGGGCACAGAAACAGGACTGACAGACTCGCACTAATAGCGTGGCGCCCCCGATTTCTGGAATAGCACGTCCACGGGTGCCCTTGCTTTGTGCGCGCCTCGCGACGATTACATTCGCACTGGCACGTGTGGTACTGCCGCATTGCTGCCCACTGCACTGGCTCTGGCGCTGCAGTTTTTTCGGTCCGTTCGCGCCCTATGTCTCTTGTTTCGCCCGACGTGGGTGACGCGCCAGTTTCAGACAGTAGCTCTTTCGGACGCTCAGCAACCGATATTTCGTTAGGCGTATGTAGGCTCAACCTACGTTGCGCCTCTGCGACTGTTGCGCCCGTGGCGGGTGCCACCTTCGCCACGCCCTAGTTACGGCTCTAAGGGATTGTGGTGTCCGCAAGATCCATGAACCTTATTGGTTTTCATCACTTCATATAATACTGGATCTTTCCGCATGATTGAAAGATTTCATCAATTTGATCTGGTGTAACCACCATCCACCATCCAAAAAAGAATGTGTGCGGCAAACCTCTCTTTTGCCACTCAACAGAGTCCATCTAGCATCTAACCAACGATAAAGTCCATCGAAGCTGTTGCTTCAAAAGTCTTGCTGTGTCATCGTTACGATCGCTTGCTGATTGACCGCGATCCATAATACCGCACGTATGTATGTCATCGCATCCTGGGAGTACTCGGTCATGTGCCTTGGGCTTCTAATGTATGTTGATACCAAAAAGACCGCCGACCGATATTAGCTCGACCTTTTCGTGGCATCGTTTTCAATCTGTAATTGATCACTTTGTGTGCAACACACATAACATTCATAATAACATTCACTGAATAATTTTAAAACATTTTTGAAGCAAACGACAAATTTGAACGATTCAAATAATTGAAAAACAAAACAAAAAAAATTGAAAAAATATTTGTATGGAAAAAATTAACTTTTTGGAATCGTCCAATTTTCCGACTTTTCCTCAGGAAAAGCATACAGGTTTTTTTATTTCTAAACCTTTCCCGATTCACACAGAACATTCTCTGAAAATTTCATCAAGATTGATTCAGTCATTCCCTTAGCGTTACTAATAGACAAACAATCATTCCTTTGTATGGGAAAAAGAAAAGGGCTGTTTTTAGAGGTTTACCGGCAATTATTCGGATTTTTCTTGCCGTAAAAACCATCCTTGAGCCCCAACGAACATTTTAAAAAAAGAATTGGCAAAATTGGTCCAGGCGTTTTTGAGTTATGCGCTTACCAACACATTTTGCGATTCATTTTTATATATAAGATATATATATGAAAAATTCGAATAATTGCCGGAAAACCCCTAAAAACAGACCTTTTTTTTATTTTTCCCATACAAACGAATGAATGTTTGTTTATTAGTAACGCTAAGGGAACGACTGAACCAATCTTGATGAAATTTTCAGAGAATGTTCTGTGTGTATCGCAGAAGGTTTAGAAATAAAAAAAAACTGTATGCTTTTCGTGAGGAAAGGTCGGAAAATTGGACAATTCCAAAAAGTTAATTTTTTCCATACAATTTTTTTCAAATTTTTTTGTTTTGTTTTTAATTATTTGAATCGTTCAAATTTGTCGTTTGCTTCAAAAATTTTTTAAAATTATTCAGTGAAAATGGTATGTATGTTGCACACAAAGTGATCAATTACAGATTGTAATATCGGTCGGTGTTCTTTTTGGCATCAACATACTTACATCAGCAGGCAAGGCATTTGACCGAGTACTCTCAAGATGCGATGACATACGTCCGGTATTATGGATAGCGGTCAATCAGCAAGCGATCGTCACGATGTCACAGCAAGACTGCTGTTAGATGCTAGATGTACTCTGTTGAGTGGCAAAAGAGAGGTCTGCCGCACGCACACATTCCTTTTTGGATGGTGGTTACACCAGATCAAATTGATAAAATCATTCAATCATGCGGAAATTCCTGATGCAAAGAAAGATCCAGTGTTATACGAAGTGATGAAACCCATTATGGTTCATGGGCCTTGCGGACACCACAATCCCACTTCGGTTCGTATGTCTGACAATAAATGCACGAAACAGTATCCACGTGCATTTCTTTCGGAAACACAAACTGGAAATTAAAGACATCCACTCTATCGGCGTTGCTCACCAGACGACAATGGCAGAACATTCAGCATTCAATTCAGAATAGTGAATATCGAAGTTGGAAACACATGGATCGTACTATATTCACCATTATTGTCAAATTTCACATTCAAAGCTCATATCAATGTTGAGTATTGCAGTTTGGTGTAATTAATAAAATACGTTTGTAAGTAGGTCACCAAAGGAAGCAACATGGCGGTTATTGGTCTTGAGCGATGCGGTTGATACTAGAACTGCACTAAAGCGCTATCTAGGATATTTACTTTTGCAATTCATGAACGTTTTCCGACTGTTGTGCGTCTCGCAGTTAATTTGGAGAATGGCCAAAGAGTATATTTCAACCCAGGGAATACAGTACAGTCAATGGAAACACCGCCAGCAACAAAATTAACATTTACGAGTTTTTGCTCAACTTTCGTCAGTGATCCGTTTGCGAGGACATTCGGAAATACCATGATATTATACATGGAATGCATCGTCGAAGAAATAGTTACGCAGAAAGCAAGGCCATTCAGTAGATAGACATACTGGTGCGTTCTCAACTAATTAACACAATCCACCCGAAAAAATGCTTCTACCTTCGGTTGCTATTGATTAATGTACGCGGTTCAACTTTATTTGAGTCATTGCTTACTGTGATGGTTCGATGTGTGCAAGTTATGGAGAAGTAAGCCAGCAGTTACAATTGCTGGAACACGTTAATCACTGGAATGAAAATGAAGTTCGCATACTTTTCGATATAACCATCGACATTGCCAAAGACAATTTACATCGTCTTCGCTAAAAATTGGAAATGGTACAATTTCGGTTGATACTTCCGGTGGTTCGATATCAATTCTATCTGCCTCTTATCAATTCACGAAAGATGAACTCATCACGAATGTTCGGACATTGGCCAAATTATAGTAATTATAATTCCTTAAGTGCACGCGAAATGTTAGCTGCCAAAATTACCGATGTTGTTGACTTAAACTGGAAAATTCAGAGTCAAATTTCAGGAGACTTGCGCTCATACAAATCGATCGATCGTCTTGACAATGAAGACGACGCCCTGAATTATCCAGTGGAATTTGTAAATTATTTGGAGAGGCTTGGTATGCCGTCGCATCATTTGCGTCTCAAAGTTGGATCTGTCGTTATGATGTTGCGCAATCTACAAGCGCCGAAACTGTGTAATGGAACTTGACTGGTTGTGACGCACCTATCGAATACAAGGGGGCAGAATGCTTGATTCTACGAATTCCTTTGAGTTCTATCGATTTGCCATTTCAGTTCAAACGGATTCCGTTTTCAGTAAAAACTGCATTTGAGATGACAATCATCAGGGCACAAGGATAGTCGCTAGAAATGTGTGGCACAAATTTGAAACTTCTATGTTTTTCACACGGCCAAATATACGTGGCGTGCTCACGATTTGAAAAACTATCTTCTCTATACAGTTACGTATCGGAACAGAAACCAAAAAATGTTGTTTATCAAGCTTCGTTACATTGAAAAAAAAGAAATCATAAATTTAACTTTCTTTTCATTTCAAAACACATAATTTCACGCAGGAAAACGGCTGCGGGGTCAGCTAGTATAAGATAACTCTACCGATTTCAACAAAATTCGTGTATATTATTTTGACTTTCCTATGGCAATATTCATATTTTTCACCGCGAAAATGTCGAAATTGAATTTCAACCACGCCTAGCTTCTGTATAACACAATTCCATAGAATTTTTACTATTTCCAGTATTTTACAAATCTGGCATCAAAGAATATATTGGAGCAAAACTTCGCACAAATAATGCCTTTGAGGTCTCAAGTCTTAAAGTTGTGAAAATCGAACCCTAACAATTCAAGCCCCCAGTTTCGAATATGAGATAAGTTTAGTTATGGCTATAGTTATTAATGATGTTATGTGTGGCAATGGGCCAATTACGCCCATCTGCACCTTCGTACTGTGCCTGGAAATATTTGTAAAGTTTGTTGAAGACGTCTCAATATTTACTCGAGATACAGCCTGAAATGGTGAACGGACGGACAAAGAATCAGCTGGACTTTATTTCATCTTGTCATTCTGATATTTGTAAATACATAAGCCGTTTTTACTCTGTGGCAACATGTCTCAACAGTATAAAAACTAAAATAGCTAGGGAACGGTATGTGTTCTATTTGACGTTGATTTTCTTTTTTTTGTTCGGAACATTTTAACGAGTATAGTATTTGAGTACTCTATTTTCAAATTGCACCACTGAATAACCCAATACTTTGCTTGGAGACGATTTCGAATGTAAAAGTGGTTAAATGCGTCTGAAGCTGAAAGAATAAAAAAAAAACAAAGCAGGTAAGCAGTAACATATTTAGCTTAATAACTGTTAGAATTTATATAAGACCCTTTCTTTTTCAACTGTAATCTACAAGGAATAGTTTAGTGTTATTTTGAAGTAAAACTGAGATAATGCAGAGCTGCATGGCTGTTAATAGTTAATTAAAATATTTTGTTAAATCAATTTTGACATTAACGAAAGAGCCTTGTTCAATTCGTTGATAACTGAAAAGTATTGCAGCTTAACAACAAAGTTAACCGAAAAGTCTTTCGACCGAAAAAATAAGAAACCAAAAATTAAAATCATTTACTTATAACCATATTGCAAAAATACACACTAATCTTCCCGCATAACAAATAACACATTTAAATGTAAAATAAAATTGGAACAATAATTTTCCTTCTTAGAGATATCATAGTTTATTTAATATTATTTCGTTACCATATATTATTTTATAAAATTTTTAATATTAATTATGATACGTTTTGAAATATTACTGTACTTATATTGTTTTCTTTTTTTAATTTTGTGTTAACCCAACCCAAAACTCAATTTTATAATTTTTTTTCTGTCATTAAGACCCAAGGGTATATATAGTTTACGCAAATCATTTATAAGATAAACAAATTTAATATCTAAAAATACTATAAACGTGTATATTACAAAACTAATTTGTTTCTGCTCACGGAGTTTTTGAACAGCTGCTTTCAAATCTGTGTCGAAATATTCCATGCAAGCATACTTTAATTCACTTAAATGGGCAACTTCCATTATATTTCACCATAGATGAAATGCTCAAGTGAGCGATTGAGAAGGAAGTACGAGGTAGTACAAGGAGTGTTCCAAAGTAAACAGGAGTTTCTGATTCTAGCTACCCCTGTTGGCGTCATCTATATGTCAACTAGTGCGTTGGAATTTGCTATCTTATCGATTGTCCAGTGAGAATTTCATGACATTTCATTGATTGGATGTGAAGTTATTGCGTTTTAAGTGTCAGCATGTTTGTGTTATCGGTGAGAAAATGAACTTCGAACTAAGAGCAAACATTCAATTTTCTTTTAAAATTGGTAAAAATTTTACCGAAACGTTTCAATTGATGAAACAATAAATAATGCCATAAATGAACATCAACATGTGGGCCAAACAAAATCCGTGATCACCGGAATCTTCAACGAAACTTTGCGCGAATTCATCAAACATCAACCGAAATCATCATCGAAAGTCATGGAAATGTAATTGAACATCTCTTAGGTCTTTCAAAAGGCTTTCACCGGCTTACTGGCGGCCATACCGACCAACGAGCTAAAACACTCGTTAGACAAGCTTTTAGTTCGCGCAAAAAGCTGTATTGAAGCAGAATAAATTTTGAATAAAATAAATTGATTGTGCCGAAAAAACCATTTGTTCTGTTTTTTTTTAACTACTGTTTACTTTGGAACGCATCTTGTAGATTTGAGTGGCAGCATAGTATGCATAAATATTTCCAGAAAGGTAGAAGTGAAATAAATAATTTAGGAACATATTAGGTAAGGGAGTTCACAGGTGTAGAATATTGAGAAATTTAAATATTGTATTTATTCACTAATTTTCTCATTCAGTAAGGGATATTTGGCTTATAAAAAAGACTGTTGCGAAAAGCCAGTGTAACGAAGTATATTAATTTCCAATGAGGCTAGAATCTTTGCCAAAACCTTATAAAAACTTTTATGCGATTTCAGAAAGGTTTAAATTATTTTGTTGCCTTTATTATCGATTTTCTAAGGAAATCTTCCTTAAATAAAAACTTTTTAATTTTCGTTTACTTCTTAGTACCTATACTCTTATAAGACCTCCATTAAAAGGTATTCTAATGTTACCCTGTAAACCGTGAGATTTACGACAGATTTTTATAAGAATAATATATTTTTGGTGCATGAGGAAAATTTAAGTCTGAGCGTATAGGAGTGTTGTCTTTTTAAATGTAGAAAATAATGTCGTCATAGATAAGAAGACCCCAATGTACAGGCATTCTTAATCAAGAATGAAAACAATAATTTGAAGCTCCAAACGCCTTTTGAAAATTTGTTCACATGTATATCCATGTACGTATATTTCATACATTTGCGTACATTAGTTGAGACCGTATAGACGAAAACACTCCAGCTCTAAAAGGTTTCGACGCAGTACCTGCCGGGGGAACCAGAAGAAGGGGATTATCTCCACTCCGTTGGAA
This sequence comes from Bactrocera dorsalis, assembly GCF_023373825.1. NCBI lineage: Eukaryota > Metazoa > Arthropoda > Insecta > Diptera > Tephritidae > Bactrocera > Bactrocera dorsalis. Next base: position 38,571,986 of record NC_064303.1, on the reverse strand, counting down.
AGACCAGGTGGAGAAGAACTTGGCTACACTTGGAATCTTTGGCCCAGTGAAAAGGAAGGACGACTGGCAAATTATTTTTAATTCCGCTGTAACCAAGTACACGGTGTCTACGCCATTAAGGAAGAACTTGAGACTAAGATATTTGGTGAAAGCCGTGTTCCAGTTACTCAGTGGACAAGAATAATCCATGCATATCAAGACGTTTATGTCGTTTATGTTTTTAATTGTTATACCCTGAACAGGATATATTAAGCTTGTCACGAAGTTTGTAACATCCAGAAGGAAGCGTCGGAGACCCTATAAAGTAAATATATAAATGATCAGTATGTTGAGCTGAGTCGATTTAGCCGTCTGTCTGTATGTCCGTCTGTCTGTCTGTATATGTATATACGAACTAGTCCCTCAGTTTTTAAGATACCATTTTGAAAATTCTGTTAATCTAAACTCTTCGACTTCAATTAATGCTAATGGAAATGTGAAGTTAAAAATTAGTACTAGGAACAAAAAATCCCCAGCTGCTTCAACTGTTGTTGGTATTAATGCCAATTGTGATCTCGATGTCGTCATGCCCAAGAAATGGATTCATTTGTCGGCCTTTAAAAACTCAGTCATTGAAGAAGATATTATATATTTTGTTGTTAAGCATGCTAATGTTGATAGAGAGCATCTCTTATGTTATAAATTAATTAAGAAAGATACTGATATTAATAATCTTAAAAGGGTTAACTTTCAAGTTAGGTGTATCCCCATCTTTTTTTAACGCCGTTTTCTCCTCTTCAGTGTGGCCTTCTGGCATAAAGTTGCGTCCATTTAAGTTTTTTCCAAAGGGAGGGGAAAACAGCGCTGCAGATTAGTGGATGAGCCTGTTAGTCACGACTTTTTTCATGCGTTTTCTGCACCTTCTTCAACTGGCTCCTGTCTTAAGGTGTACTACCAAAATCTATCGGGTATTAGGTGTAAACCAAATAATATTCGCAACTTTTCTTCACATTTGGATTTCGACATTATCGTTATTGTTGAGACTTGGCTGAATTCCAGTTACTTTGATAGTGAATATTTTGATTCAAATTTCTATCACGTCTTCCGTAAGGACAGAGATCATGAAAAAACTGGCTGTTCATCACTCTCCGCTAGGGTTTGAGGTGGATACTTATATTTTCGCTCCTGTTAAACCTATTGATGGGCTTGGTTTAATTTTGCATTTTGTGATTTTGAACGACTCAACAATCTGCTCTCTGAGATTAAATGGGATGATTTACTTTCGGGACTTGATACAGCTAATAGTTTCTCGATTTTTAAGAAATCAATTCAGGAATTTTGTCATAATAATATCCCGCTCAACCATATGCAACCATATAAGTTGCCTTGGTACACCAGGCGGTTAAAAAACCTTAGAAATAAATACTACAGAAAATTCTCTTCAACTAAATCTCATGTTTTCTTTGTTCAATATCAGCACTATACAAAACTGTTTAATGAATTGGATAAGTCTCTCTATAAAAGGTTTATTTATAGTACTGAGTCTGCAATTAAGTCGAACCCCAAGTTCTTTTGGAACTTTGTAAAATGTAGAAGAGCGTGTTCGGCCATTCCCTCTGCTCTACACTGGGGTGATAAGTCAGCATGCACTCCTGGCGAAATCTCCAACTTGTTTGCTGAATTTTTCAAATCGAATTATGTTCACGATGATCCCGGTATTAATTCCACTTTTTCGGCTAATAATTTCCCATCCATAAATTTTGGCTCACTGTGTCTTTCACAGGATGATATTGCCAAGGCTATTGGTGACATTAAGTCTTCTTCCAAATTGGATTTGGATGGCCTTTCGCCTATACTTATAAAAAATTGTACTGCCTTGGTATATCCTCTCATGCTTATCTTTAATAAGTCCCTCTCCTCTGGGAATTTTATTTCTGACTGGAAATTGACATGCATTACCCCTATTTTCAAACGTGGTAGAAAGGATATAGTCTCCAATTACAGACCTATTTCTAAACTTTCTACTATTTCGAAAATTTTTGAGTGTTCTGTTAAAAATATATTGAAATATATGGGTTTGTCTCGGATGCTCCACTGTTTCAAACTTAGCGGTTTTTAGCGATTATTGTAGTATGTATTCAGGTAGATTGTGTCTATACAGATTTCTCTAAGGCCTTTGACAAAGCTTCACACAATATTCTAATTAAAAAATTATCATCCTTAGGATTTCACTCGGTCTTCTTGAAGTGGATTAAATCATATTTACGCAATAGACGATGCGTTGTCAGTGTCGATGGAGTGTCATCTGATTCAATCATTGAGTCATCGGGAGTGCCACAAGGAAGCGCTTTGGGTCCACTTCTCTTTGTGCTGTTTATCAATGACATCTCCTGTTGCTTCTCTTTCGCTAACTTCCTGTTATATGCAGATGACTTAAAAATTTTTGCAATATTCAAAAACCCACAAGATGTACTCAAACTTCAATGTGATATTGAAACTTTTTATGATTGGTGCATGAAATCGAAGCTTCTTCTGAATCTAGATAAATGCTCTCAGATCTCTTATGGTAGGGGCCGTAGCATCTTATCTTCAAGTTACAATATTTCTAATTACGTCCTAAAATGTGTTACTGAAATCAAAGATCTTGGGGTAATCTTTGACAACAGATTTTCTTTCAGTAATCACATCAACTACATCACTTTTAAATCATTCTCTGTGTTCGGCTTTGTCGTCGAAATGCTTTAAAATTTTCCGACCCCTACACGTTAAAATTACTGTATACATGTTTTGTTCGGTCCATTTTGGAGTACGCAGTGTTTATTTGGAGACCATATTGCATTTCGTCAATTAATAGGATCGAGCGTGTTCGAAAGAATTTTCTTAAATTTGCTCTCCGCTCCTTAAAGTTCGTTGACCCAATACCATCGTATACATCTTGCTTATTGCTTTTACATCTTAAATTACTTACTATTACTTACTATTAAAATCAACGGTCCATTCTCTGCCTTTCATTTGTTTTCAATGTAATTAATGGAGATATTGACTGTCCCTATTTACTAGGGAAAATTAACTTCAATACTCCTCAGCGTTGTCTCATATATCTTTTCCCATTTTATTATAGAAAGGAAAGTACTAATTTTGCTGGATATGCTCTTTTCAAGCGTGCTATGCGGGAGTTTGATTCGATTTCCGAGAAAGTTCTTTTAGATTTTTCTCACTCTAGGGTATCCTTCATTAATACCCTCAATTCTGTTTTTTAGTTTAAGTTATCTACCCATTTAACTGTAATTTAATTCTCCATTAGTCTGTAAGAATTAATGTTCACAGACTTAACTAAATAAATAAATAAATTTGCAAACGTCATTTTCTCTTCAAGAAGCTGCTCATTTGACGGAGCTGCCGATATCTAACCACTATAACATATAGCTGCCATACAAACTGAACGATCGGAATCAAGTTTTTGTAAGGAAAACTTTCACATTTGACAAGATCTATCCACAAAATTTGATATGCATTATTTTCTAAACCAACAATGTAATCTCCGAACGAATTGTTCAGATCGGTTAACTATAGCATATAGCTGCCATACAAATGTAAATATCTTGCAATAGCCGCTTTCCACTATCAGCTCTTTAGCCAGTTTTGAGTGCAAAAATCTTTAGGAATCAACATGAGTTATTGCTTCAAGTTACTATTGAAAATTCTGTCTGCGGAATCATTGAGGATTGCAGTCTAATACATCTTGAGGCTTCTTTGAATAATATCCAATGAATAAGTTATTCGAGATCGCCATAGAACCTTAATTTATGTATTTAGTTATATGAATATTGAGATATTTATTTTCGTATAGTTAGTATGAAAAGTTGTCGACATATTACGTAAGTTGCCTTTTAAATTTCGGGATCCGAGAACAAAACAACTTTTCATGATCGAAAATCGCTTAAGTGTTATTAAAAATATTCTCCATTAAGATCTATACACGTTTGCAGGAGTTTGCGCCAAATTTCGAAACACTTTCGCCACTCTGATTGAGATGTCTCCAAAGCAAGTTCTTTGAACGCATCTACCGTGTCTTCAAATGTCCAAAAATACTGACATTGTCTTTTATCTTTTACGAACAGGAACAAAAAGAAGTCATTCGTTGCCAACTCAGAACTATACGAAGAATGATTCATGAAATCGATGTTTTAATGCTCAAAAATTCAATTGCTTCAGTCGATGTGTGAGAGATAGCATTGTCGTGGTGAAGTGTGATCCATCTTCGGTGGTCGGATTTCCAGATTTCCTAAAAGACAACTGCCAAACAAATGGTTGTATTCTCCGAGTCTATTATTCTTTATACCGGTGATATGGTTGCGTCTTGTCTACTTTTTCCAAGAAAAAAAAACAAATATTTGTATATAAGTGCTTCGTGCGCAAACAATTTTTGTTGGATTCGGCTCATCTTGAAACACCCTTACAGTTGACTGCTGTATACTTTCGGAATTATCCGCGTAAATCCACTATTTACGATTCCTGCCACTATAATATAGACGTATTTCAAAGCACCGCTATCGCGTTTTGTTAACATTTCTGTTGACAAATCGACACGAGTATTTTTTTTTAATATACTATATGTATATTGAATGTACGCTAGGCCCACTAATGCCCGTAGTTGCCTCTATTTCATAATGGGTCACGCGACGATCTTGCAATATCAGTTTTCGCACAGGATCAACAACTGATTTTGGTCGACTTTCACGAAACTCGCGCCAAAAATTGAGTTAAGTTACTGTTCTTGAGATAATTCACATTTTTGGGTTTAGAAGAATATTTTAAGTTACTTTAAACAACACAAATGGCGCTCATATGTCAAACATTAAATCTAAAATTCAACATACGTACTATATATTAATTATATACGTAACAGCATTTGTAGTTGCTACATAGCTTAAATTGGCGTAACGAAACCGACTGCTACTTCGGTAAACTGCATGAAATGCAAGGCAAACAGCACAAGTTACAAGTAGTTAAAACTTTAAATATTTGAGCCAAGAGGTTGTCAGCAAATATTTGAATTTACAAACTTACAGAGATATGTGCATTAGGGTGTCTGTTATTTCCCAAGTTAAATTTTTGCCCTAAAATCAGGAACTGAACATAAACATACTACAGTGGTACTCCAATATAACGAATGATATAATGTTGGGAGCGTTCGTTAAACTGAAATATTCGTTATATCGGAAACGAAAACTATGTAAATTAATATTGGTACGTATATGTTTAAAAATAACTATTTATTCATGAATTCATAAGCATTGGTTGAAATAAATACATATACAATGGAAAATGCATACAATAAAATTAATAAAAGTTGAATTTTATAACAAAAATATGAGCATTATTCAACTGAAAAGAAATTTGTTATGCTCATTTGCTTTTGTGGGCGAGAAATTTTGAGATCCTGTGCTTTTTTATGTAGGCTTTTCAATAAAAATATTTTTTCCTGTTCCACGTTGTTTTCTTCAGACCATTTGATACACTTCTCAAAGCAGTCGATGGCATCAGGATGGTTTATTGGCGACACAGCTACAACTGCAGCGGTATCACCTTCCTCCTCTTCCGAAATTTCTATAGCTACGTTTAGCTATAGGGTTCTCTTCTACAAGTACATTGTCTGGACTGCTCCATGCTTCCAAATCATCTGTGTTGAAGTTTGATATTCGCTTTTCTTTAACGATTGTCGTCTCAATGTGCAAGCATGTACCTTTAACACTTCTTATCACTTTCCGGCAATTTTTTAAAATTGTGCAAACACTCGATTTTGTAATACCATATTTCAAAGAGATTTCTTTAAGGGTTTCCCTTTTTATTTTCGTCAATTATTTTTAATTTGTCACTCAAGCAAAGCCGTTTCCGAATTGAAGGCATTTTTAAATAATTTATGCGATATGCTCACTTTACCGCACACAACTGATATTTCGCGCAATGAAGCGTGCATAAAAAAATAAATAGAATTCTTTAAAAAAAATAGCTCAATAATAACAAGAACTAACGGGTATTTAACTGCCTGCATTGTTTTTTGTTGTAATACAACCAAAACCAAATACAAACGCCATATATTCGTAATATCGAGTTCATCCAATTTCCAGCCTTCGTTATATAGAGTCATCAATGTATTGAAAAACAGCGTTCGTTATATTGAACATTCGTTATATCGGCGTTTGTTATACTGGAGCACCACTGTATTTATTTTTAATTTAAAAAGTGTCAAAAACATTTCTCTCTTACCTTTTAAAGCAACTACTCTGGTAAAGTGATATTCTGTTTTCGCTTTTCTAAATGTCACAGATCATACAACGTATATAAATGATCAGTGGGACCAGCTATGTTCATAAACTAGTTTGTCAGTTTTTGAGCTATCGAAATGATATGTTGCTGAAGTCCTTTTTTCACTAACACATTTGTCGGAACAGCCAATGTAGGAATACTATTACATATAACTTTAAAGAAATTATTGTTTTCTAAGACCATTTTTAAGTCTTCGAAGAAATTGTTCAAATCGGATCGCTATAGCATATATCTACCATATAAGCTGAAAATCAAAATCAATAGTATATAGATGCGGTGCATTCGAAGTTAACATTTTTCTTTTTTTCATAAGAACATTCCTTTAAAGTTATATGCAATTAAAGTTATGTTAAAATGTACAATGTTGGTATGAAATTGTATACAAAAAATTATTCAGACCTTCTTCATGGAGCAAAAAACTTTTTAGCAGAGAATCACTTTCTCAGACTTGTAGTTTTAATTTTTTAGGAGCTAAACTCTTTATGGCAACATACCACAAATTACCATATAAAATACAATATATGGGAAAAAAAAATATTTTGAAACAATTGGAATTAAAATTAAGAGTTCCCTTATACTGATTGCTTTTACTTAAGACCAAAACTGTAACTTCATGGGTAATTTACAATAAATACAATGAACTAGAAAATAATGGACACCCTAATGCACATATATACCCGAACCTAAACAAGTGAAACCAAGTCTGAGTGCAATAGGTGTTACAGTTGAGGTGACTACTACAAATTTGGTCGGTTGGTTTTGATATTTAAGCATTAGCACCAACAAAATGGTTTGAAGGAGTTGGAAACATTCAGCGTTTGTATACTTTTAGCTGCAGAGGAAAGCGCTTGTAGATGGATAAATTTGCAGATATATTTATATGCACCAACAAAATGGTTTGAAGGAGCAGGAAATTTTTAGCTGCAGAGGAAAGCGCTTGTAAATGGATAAATTTGCAGATATATTTATATGTACAAAGCTAAATGCAGCATAAAACTGCATATACAGATAATTCAATACAGAAATGAACGGAGAGTACTTCATAACCATTGTGGTTTGTAAAAGTGCTGAATGTGCATGCCAAGGAAGTTTCCCAATCAAAAAATTTAAAAAAAAAATAGTTGCACAAACTCACTTGCTGAAACGATGAGAGCATTTCTGTGTTTTAGTAAATTGCCTTTGACATCCGGCAGATGGATAAGCTGCAGAGAAATGCAAGCATTGATGGGGCGGCGCTCGGCTCAAATTACAGGGTAAAGAGTCAACGAAAATAATGTAGTATTAAATATTGACGGTTGGAACAAAAAAATTTAGCATTTGCGTTGAAATCAATATTCACGAATTTATTGTAAGAGAGGCATAGATACAAACGTCAACGAGTTTCAAATAAAACGCTGTATATATTATACGCTAATGGTTGTTTTTATATCTAAAAAACATTTTTATCGAAATGAACCAAAAAGCTACCGGGATAACACTATCCATCCGTCACTCGACCAAAGTGTGGTGAAAAGAGCTCTAAGGCGGCCTAAGAGCAACAAAAATCATAGTGCCATTGGACTGCCCTGAGCTGTTTATTGTTTACCGTAAGGGGCTGAAAAGTCGTATATTCCAGCAGCAAAACACGATTTTAACGGCTAAAAGCTTGAAATACAACTGTACTCTGTCCTTCCTCCAGCGGTCAGGGCTAGATTTTAACCGCGCTAAAGTATGTGACGAAAATCGAATGTGGACTAAGTAATGCTATAATACTCAGCTTGCACTACTTATTATTACAGTCTTTGAATGAGATTCCTTCTAATGTAAAGACAACAAATGTTACCAGTCATTGAGTTTGATGGGTGTGCAACTGGCATTAGCAAAAGCTGCAAAATCTGACCGAAAAATAAAATCTGATATCACGGCGAGCAGTAAGACCTTGGAATTCGCTCCAATCTGCTTATAGTGTGGCAGATTCGTGGTAGCTGTGGTTTAAACTTAATACTTTTCTTCTTCTTAATTGGCGTAGACACCGCTTACGCGATTATAGCCGAGTTAACAACAGCGCGCCAATCGTTTCTTCTTTTCCCTACGAGGCGCCAATTGGATATTCCAAGCGTAGCCAGGTCCTTCTCCACCTCGTCCTTCCAACGGAGTGGAGGTCTTCCTCTTCCTCTGCTTCCCCCGGTACTACGTCGAATACTTTCAGGGCTGGAGTGTTTTCGTCCATTCGTACAACATGACCTAGCCTACCGTGAATATGGAATCATGTGTGGAAGTGGAAGATGGGATCATGTGTAGAAGTTCACGCAAGTGAGGAAAGTTCTCTGATCGCCATTTACTTGAGAGTGGCCAGAAACGATTCTTTTACATATATCCCCCCCGCAGAGTTGTGCGCTGGGTTTGGGACCCGCCACGTAAAAATCGCACCTAATGGAAAGGAGCAACAAGCCTCGGATGAGTGACCCCCTTTTGATGAGGACCATGGCAAACGAATTTAAACTGAATAGCTTATGTGATTTTGTGATTTTGTGCACTGATGATACATTGTATTGACCTATATCCTTTTAAGCACCGAATGTCTCATGTTTGGGAGGTACTCACGTAAAACATAACGAAAGTTGTACTCTGGCCTATCCACAAGAAGTAAGATTCTGTAGTCTTCGCAAATTATCACAGATTAAACCTTCTTAACCTTGCATATAAGCTTCTATTGGAAGTATTAGGTAGAAGATTAACTATTAATAAAGTACATTGTCAGTAAACTGATTGGAATTTGTCAGTGTGGCTTTAGACCTGGCAAATATACCATAGACTAGACTTACAAAATGCATCTGGCGAAGACCCTCGGCAGACGGAATACCTATTCAATGCTATTCCTTATTTGGTATCCTGCATCAATTGAGCACAACCATTAGATCCGCCAAAACCGGGAAAACCTCTCCGAGTAAGTCAGACAAGACGATTATCAATATAATAATAAAACGAGTAATAATATAATCTACAATACAAAAAAATCTAAAAAAAACTATGCTATCGGAATATTCAGATACCAGGTAGCATTTTCCAGCCTAAAAAAGAATCGAAGGAGATTAGTTTTGTAGTAAACGTAACCAACACAAAGTACTTGGAGGCAAAATCTCTAACCCACGGTTATAGTTCTAAAGAATATATACAGTTGTTTTACCCAAGGCCTTCGAAAAATAAATACACCTATGTATATAAACACACATTCATAGCCGTGCACTTAATTAACTCTCACATAAGGATAAGAAGTATTTATTTTTGTCAGTTGAAACGTTAGATTGGTTCATGACATTTACTTTTTGAAGATAATTTCATTTAAATGTTGACCGCGGCTGCGTCTTAGGTGGTCCATTCGGAAAGTCCAATTTTGGGCAACTTTTTCGAGCATTTCGGCCGGAATAGCCCGAATTTCTTCGGAAATGTTGTCTTCCAAAGCTGGAATAGTTGCTGGCTTATTTCTGTAGACTTTAGACTTGACGTAGCCCCACAAAAAATAGTCTAAAGGCGTTAAATCGCATGATCTTGGTGGCCAACTTACGGGTCCATTTCTTGAGATGAATTGTTGTCCGAAGTTTTCCCTCAAAATGGCCATAGAATCGCGAGCTGTGTGGCATGTAGCGCCATCTTGTTGAAACCACATGTCAACCAAGTTCAGTTCTTCCATTTTTGGCAACAAAAAGTTTGTTAGCATCGAACGATAGCGATCGCCATTCACCGTAACGTTGCGTCCAACAGCATCTTTGAAAAAATACGGTCCAATGATTCCACCAGCGTACAAACCACACCAAACAGTGCATTTTTCGGGATGCATGGGCAGTTCTTGAACGGCTTCTGGTTGCTCTTCACCCCAAATGCGGCAATTTTGCTTATTTACGTAGCCATTCAACCAGAAATGAGCCTCATCGCTGAACAAAATTTGTCGATAAAAAAGCGGATTTTCTGCCAACTTTTCTAGGGCCCATTCACTGAAAATTCGACGTTGTGGCAGATCGTTCGGCTTCAGTTCTTGCACGAGCTGTATTTTATACGGTTTTACACCAAGATCTTTGCGTAAAATCTTCCATGTGGTCGAATAACACAAACCCAATTGCTGCGAACGGCGACGAATCGACATTTCACGGTCTTCAGCCACACTCTCAGAAACAGACGCAATATTCTCTTCTGTACGCACTGTACGCATTCGTGTGGTTGGTTTAATGTCCAATAAAGTAAACTGAGTGCGAAACTTGGTCACAATCGCATTAATTGTTTGCTCACTTGGTCGATTATGTAGACCATAAATCGGACGTAAAGCGCGAAACACATTTCGAACCGAACACTGATTTTGGTAATAAAATTCAATGATTTGCAAGCGTTGCTCGTTAGTAAGTCTATTCATGATGAAATGTCAAAGCATACTGAGCATCTTTCTCTTTGACACCATGTCTGAAATCCCACGTGATCTGTCAAATACTAATGCATGAAAATCCTAACCTCAAAAAAATCACCCGTTATATAAACACACATTCATAGCCGTGCACTTAATTAACTCTCACATAAGGATAAGAAGTATTTATTTTTGTCAGTTGAAAGCATTGTATTAAAAAGGTAACTAAAAATGTAAGCCACAGAAAAGGTCTTATCCATGGCAACGATGCAATTTTCGAAGAAATTGTTCAGATCAGGACACTTTTGTTTATTTTCTGTCATACTTTGGTATTTGTGAAGGCCATTATAGCTTCAGTGCAACCGAAGTTTTTCTTATATAGATAGTTTTAGTTTATTCAAGTTTTTTGGTTCAGATTCTAAACTTGCCAGATTATTTGCATTAACTTTAAATTAAGACTTTCGGCTCATTTTTTTGATATAGGTTTGTTACAAGTTATTCCTTATTACATACAAAAGTGCAATAAATCAATAACTAAATAAGCCAGAGACATTAAATTTTACCACTAATATGTTATGAGAGAGCATTATCTGAATCCCCCGAAAATTGGGCGAAGGCCGTGGCACCGACCTTGTTGTTCGTGAAATCCCATATCTCGGGATCCGAATAACCGATCTCAACTAAATTTTGTGCGTATCTTTTTTTTCTTACATTCCTATGTTACAGTGTGAAAATATACAAAATTGGACTCTACAACCTCGCCTACTTCTCATAAAACACAATTTAAATTCTATTCGGTTCTTTCGAATTCCAGGACACAACTCAAGAAGTAATTAATATAACTCAATAAAAATTTGCAGTAATAATTCTCTTAAAATAGAAAACCTAAACATTTTCGAAATCCAACCAAAACTGTGCAAGACCCTCGGTATCAAATATGCAGACTCCAGTATCTTTAGTTGACTTTTGTGCAAGTTTTGGGTTTTTTTGAAAGAACATTGAAACCATTTCTTCTTTCTTTATCTTAAGATCCATATATATATTTCTGTTGAAGAATAATTATCCAACATTTTTTATTTCATATCGAAATAAGCTTTTATATTATCAATTTTATTTAAGTTGGTAGTAATCTTAGTATCATTAAAAATTATAACTTGCGGAAAACTTTCCTGAAAAGGTAAGTGTAATGCTCGTCTGGTATTTTTTTTTTATATTTCTTTATTTATTGGATCTGCTTAGTAAAGCCTAGCAATAAGTATTCAAATCTTACATCTATTTAAAACAAAAGAAGCTCAAGAATGTGGTTGAGCTATTTTGGTAGAACGTTGCTCTCTAGTAGGATGGTAGATCACTTCTTTTTAAACGTGTTTGATTGTACGAATTTGCTAAGGCATTGGCCAATGGGTTTGGTTGTTCGCGAATAAATATATCTCATTCCGCTGTCCTCTATCTCTTTCTTTACCATAGGAATATTAAGATCTTTATGAATGTTTTCAGTACGGATGTACCATGGTGCACCCGTGATTGTTATAAGCAGTTTTGATTGGAACCTTTGTATTATAGGTTAATCGAACCTCAGAACCGATTATTCGAATATTCGGTTTGTAACCGCTCGTAAGAATATTAAACGATTTGTACTATTTTAATGGTAGTAACGTTGTGACGCTTCGTATAGTCGTTCGACTATGACTACTACTGTGATTATTCGAATAGTTGCTCTTCTGCGAGTTTTTGAATAAATGGAAATTTTTGAAATCGAAGCAATCTTTAAATTTTTATTTTAAATATGTGAAAATGCCAATAGTCTAGAACTCTAATAGCAACCATTAGAATAATTGTAACATTATTTCGATTCATTTGTATACCCTGCACAGGATATGTAAAATTGACACGAAGTTTGTAACACTCAGAGGGATACGTCCAAGGTCTTATAAAATATTATATAGATAAAACATCAGCATGACAAGTTAAGTCAATTTAACCATGACCGCCTGTTTATCTGTCTGTATATACGCGAACAAAGCTTTCAGTCTTTGAGATACCGATCTGAAATTTTGCATACATCCTTATCCCCCAAAAATCCCCCTCATTAGTCCGAACGGTCGATATTAAACCACTATAGCATATAGCTACCATACAAGCGGAAATACCTTTAAGAAATCAGGAAAGATTTATTTTTTATGGTAATAATGCAATCTCTAAAGGAATTTCTCAAAGTTCTTATAACAAATGTTATAGCTTCAGAATTGGCAGCAGCAATCTGTTGACTGATGCAATTATGTGTATGAAACATAAATTTATGTATGTATATGTGCACGTAATGAAATTTAAAACCATATTCTTGTTACGTTTCAATAAAAAAAATATGTGCACGTAAATTTGGATAGTTGTGTGCATAATGATATACACAAATGGAAATCTCACCCAAGAATCAAAAGAGACGTACTTGGTGTCTAAATATAGCCTTTCAAGCTAGATTTATTCCACAGTGACTAACTAAAAGATGTCTGCATTTACTAACTTATGTGATAATTTTGCTTTCTGGGTTTATATCCGATTTAGGCTATCAACAAAAATTAAAAAAAAAAACATATCGACAGTGGGGAGTAGGGTGGCCCATATTATATAGGCGAAAAACTAAATCGGGTTTACAGATCGGGGCACCCCCCAAATTTTTTGCTATCGCCAAAACAAATATTCTGGGAAAGTTTCAATTTAATATTCCAACGGGAAGAGGGTGCTCAATGACATATAACATTAAGGAAAAAATGAAAAAATCCGCAATTTTGGTAATTTTTTTTAATAAGTACAACTACGTAGGAAGTAATAAATTCATTTATTTTATAGAATAATGTTAATAAATAACGCAATCTTATATAATAATAAAGAGGGATAAAAAAACATGGCTTATTTCTTTGAAGTTGCCGACCCCAAGCTTTTAACAACTGCTCTCTTTGTCGTTTTTGTCGGAACCCACTTTCTATTAGCTTCTACCACTTGTAGGAGCAACTGCTTCTCTTCTTCATCATTTGTTAGAAGCTTATTGAAGTCTTCAAACAGTTTGACTCCACGCTCAGCAATATCATTAACAACTTTCAGGTTTCTTACGATTTGTTTCCCTCCAATGTAATGCTGATTGATGTTCCATTCATTTGGATCTGTGTTTAAAAACGTTGAATTTATCTTTAACTTTTCAAACACCTGCAAAGATCTTTGATTGGCAAAATCGGCCAATTCGGCTTGGTCACTTAAAAGTGACGAATCACCTCTTACTTTTCGGTCAGTAGGTTCACACCTTATCTTTTTGACAATTTCAGCCTTTGCATTATTTGTTACTTTATCTGAGAACAAACTCAACCCAACTAATTCATCCGAGAGGTACCAAAGATGGGATTTTATAGCCTTTTTAACCACTTCACTTATTTGTGGATCAATAGCTTCATAAGTGGTCATGTCTTTCCATAAAGAAAGGTCTGACCAAGGAGCATTTGCAGCCATAGGAGCCTCAAACCAATATTTCACATATACAAGCATTCCAAATTTCACAAAGCGTTCTAGCTGTGATTTTTCCCTTTGTGTGGTTTCAAAAACATCTTCCTCACGAAACAAGAAGATTTTGATGGCGTATAAGAGTTTTGCCATCCAGCGAGCACGGTGTAAGGCACCCGGAGCTCTCCAATGAACGTTATCTAGAAAATGACCCAGGCCTAGTAGTGATAGCTCTATTAACTCCATGTAATCGTCTCTGGATTGGGTTTCCGTCATTAAGATACCTAATAAAGAATTTACTGCATTAACATTTAAATTGTCATTTCCAGTAGCTTTTTCCAATGGTTTAAAGTTATTTAAGTGAATTGATGGCCATGCTGCCTGAAACCTTTTAAACAAGGGAATGTCAGGAGAGCTGGATGGTCCAAAACAAAGAGTAAATACCTTACTGAGAACAATCTCTAAAATATGATGCCTGCATGCTAGCCATAATAGATCTTTGCCAGTTTTATGTTCCAGCAAAACACAAGCTCCATTTTTCAACCCTGTATTGACGGCTGTAGTGTCAAAACACATGCCGACTATATTTTTCTCCAAATCCCATTCTGTTAGTACGTCATATACTGCATTAGCCGAGTTATGGCCAGTGCCACTTACAAGTTTTGGTACTCCAAGCAATTTTTCCTTACCGTCTGCAGAAACTAATACTGGCAAACGATCTACTTTTTCATTGCTCAAAATATCGGGAAGAATCTTACCATCCCAATGAACTATAACTGGATCATCAAAAGAAACAGATTGCTTTATTTCCTCAAATATAAATTTTCGCCCTTGTTTTCTTTGGCGTTGAATAGTGCTGCGTGATAATGGCAACGAGCTAGGGTCTTGGCCCAGTGCTGCTGCGATTGGGACCATCAACCTCAAGGCTTCTCTATCAGACACTTTATTGCGGTCTAAAGAGCTTATCACATGTTTAGAAAACAAGTTTTGCTTAGCAGCCTTCACAGGTTTGTCACTGCTCGGCTCATTAGCATGATGGTCAGTGATCTGGTACCGGGAGCTCTTCTTTACAAAAGTTGAAACTGGATATTCTTCATCTTCAGAGGAACAGGAAGTGTCACTAGAGAATCCAATTTCGAAATAAGGCTCATACATTAAAGATGTCCCTTTGGAGGTACTAGGTGTTGTTTCTAAGAGCTGGGCTTTTCGTCTTCTCTCTTCATCTTCGTTAAATCTCTTTAAAGTTCTTTCCTGCTTTTTGGCTAAGCTTTTGTCAACTTTAGTCATAGCCATTTTTCGCTGGTCTCGCTGATCTGCTAGAAATTTACGGTCTTCTTCAATCTTTATCAAATTTGAAGCATCTGCATGAGCTATATCAAATAAAGAGTCAAGCTCAGATGTAAATTCATCTTCACGAGCTTTTTGATGTTTTGAATTACGAGATTTATTTTTTTTTAGCAACAACCACTTTGAATGGAGTTTCTCAATCTTATCAACGCAGTGTTTAATTAATCTTGTTGGTATGAGAGCTCTTTCCCATAACTGAGTTACCTCCTCAACTGTCATATGACTTGCACTACGCACTAAATTAAATTTATGCAAGTGCCAGTGAAAACGCAAAAGCACTTGCCGATTAGTAGGTAGTTGATTTAGTCTTAATAGAGATTCCACATCTGTAATACCCAAAAGGAAAACACGGTCACACTGCCTTGTTGCAGGAGAATTGGACGCCATGGTTTTTCATAAATTATTGATGAAATGTTTAAAACAGGTATCACTTTAAGTACTATTATGAGAATTATTTCGTAATAATATTAAGTTTTGTCAATCTAGATCTTATTGATAATATTTTTCTGCATCTGTTTTAGATATTTGAAACACCTGCAACAAAGAAACAAAAATAATTATTAAAATATGGATTTTTTATTTTTTCGACTTTTTGTTATCAATCGTGAAACTTTGGGTTCTTTGAGCACCCTTTTCCCATCCATCAAAAAATCTGAAAAAATTACAGAGGTATATTGAACCCCATACTAAAAAAATGGAGGGGTGCCCAGGGTGAATTTTTGAAGTTAGTTTTTTTGGGCCACCCTAGTGGGGAGCATTAGTGAGTACATGGTGCTTAGTAAACTTCAATTTTATTTATATTACAACAACAGAAAATATCAAAGTCCAATAACAAATTAATAAAAACCAAAACAACCTGCATGTACTCAATAAATTTTTAAATAAAATTGAAGCACCAAACAAATAAAAACAAAATTGTTGTTGTTATCTTTATTATTACTCTTGTTATGCATTAATAAGTACAAAAATATCATCTATGTACTCATTAATGCTCCCCACTGTACCTACTCATATATATATATATAAGCTCGAACGTCGATAAATGGTAAAACTGTCAAGCATTATAACTCACCTCCTAGCTGTTGGCAAATAAATTACCAACAAGTGTGAATTATTTAACTTGCGCTTAAATATACACTTTTATAGTTATTCCGTAGTTCCGAGGTAAACTTTCTACACAGTGGTAAAACCAACAATAAACTCCTCTATCAGCAACAATAGGCACACTCTCGCAATGCCTTCGCCTGTGCCAACAACTAGACAAAGCGCTATTCCCAGTTAGCCTCTGGCAGTGAGATGTTTTCACCCGCTACGAAGTAAGCGAAAAATATATTCCTAATATTAATATTTATATTTTTACGCTTGTAATAAGAGTTATTCCACCTTTTGCTTTATTTTTCTTTTGATTAAAAACTAGTTAACTTGTTTTCGTCTAATAGCGGTTTGAGGTGGCTGTGGTCAGATTATGATCATTTATTACAAATCGTACTCACTCTATTACAAAGAAGTGCTTCTACCAAGTTTCATCCATATACCTTATCATGGATGGACGGACAGACTGAAACACAGGACTCGTTTTGTCATTCTGCTTATTTATATATAACATATTATAACACTATATCTAACTCGATTTTTTTGTGGTCATACAAAAAACCCATTAGGCGAACAAAACTATTGTACTCTGTAGTAACATGTTGCAAGACCACAAAAATGTTGCGAAAGAATTCAAAACAAATTTTTTCAAGGAAATCATAAAAGAATAACAATTAAATTTGGTATTTTATTAATTTAATTTAAAGAACTCACTTAGTTTTATTAAAATATATTAATCCCGTCAACGGAAATTATATTAAAGTCATCATCATGTGTGATATAAACTCAATTGTCGTTTTTCGGTTGGATTGTGTAAATTCGTCCTAATGCATTAGTTGATAACACACCTGGATGTCCATCTACTGCTTTGCCTTATTTTCTGTGTAAACATTTCTTTGACGATGCATTCTATGTATAATATCAAGGTACATATTTTCGAATGTCCTCGCAAATGGATCATTGACGAAAGTTGAACAATTTTGTTGCTGGCGGTGTTTCTACAGGCTGTACTGGATTACCTGTGTTGAAATACACTCTTTGGCCATTCTCCAAATTAACTGCGAAACGCACTACAATCGGAAAACGTTCATGAATTACAAAACTAAATATCCTACAAAGCGCTTTAGTGCAGCTCACGTATCGACCGTATAGTTCAAGACCAGTACCACCATGTTGCTTCCTTTGGTGACGTACTTACAGCCGTATTTTATGGATTACAACAAACTGTAATACTCAACATTGATGTGAGTTTTGAATGTGAATTAGACAATAATAGTGAATACAGTACGATAAATTTGTTTTCAACTTCGATATTCACTCTTCTAAATTGAATACTGAATGTTCTACCATTGTCGTCTGGTGAGCGACGCTGACAGAGTGGATATCCATCATTTCTAGTTTGTGTTTCCGAAAGAAAACCACGTGGACAGTATTTTGTGCATTTATTGTCAGACATACAAATCGAAGTGGGATTGTAGTGTCCGCAAAGTCCAGGAACCCTATTGGTTTGTATCACTTCGTACTGGATCTTTCTTTGCATCAGGAATTTCCGTATGATTCAATGATTTCATCAATTTTATCTCGTGTAACCACCATCCAAAGAAGAATGTGTGCGTGCGGCAAACCTCTCTTTTGTCACTCAACAGAGTACATCTAGCATATACTTTGCTTCAAGATAAAGTCCATCGAAGCTGTTGCTTGAAAAGTCTTGCTGTGACATAGTGACGATCGCTTGCCGCACGTATGGCATCGCATCCTGGGAGTACTCGGTCATGAGCCTTTGGCTGCTATTGTAAGTTGATGCCAAAAAGAACGCCGACCGATATTAATGCGACCTGTTCGTGGCATCGTAACAAATTTCAATCTGTAATTGATCACTTTGTGTGCAACACGCATAACATTTTCACTGAATAATTTTCAATAATTTTTGAAACAAACGACGAAAAATTTACTTTTAGGAATTTTCCAACTTTTCCTGAAGAAAAGCATACAGGTTTTTTTTATTTCTAAACCTTCCCCGATCCCCATAGAACATTCTCTGAAAATGTCATCAAGATTGGTTCAGTCGTTCCTACTAATAAACAAACATTTATTCGTTTGTATGGAAAAAAAGAAAGGGCTGGTTTTAGGGGTTTTCCGGCAATTATTTGAATTTTTCTTGCCGTAAAAACCATCCCTGAACCTCAATGAACATTTAAAAAAAAGAATTATCAAATTTGGTTCAGTCGTATTAAAGTTATGAGCGTACATACATTTTGGTGATTCATTTTTATTTATATGTATACATACATAGTATGTAGATAAGATTACATACTCGTATAACATTTTGTCTATATATTTTATGTAGGAAATAATAAGAATTGGTGATTTATTATATAATAGATGTGGCTTTATTAACATTCAAAAAGCAACTGTCCCGTTTGTCTGTTACGCGCCTCGTGTATTCGTCAAGTTGGTATTGACTATTGCTACTATAGCATGGTTGCATTCTTTCGTATTATGCAGTTTAAGTTAAAATGTAAGTAATAGTTGTTTAGTTAGAAAAATGTAGGTAAGTAATAATATATATAATGATATATTAATATAAATATGTCTGTCCGCTTCGAGTCGTCCGTCCGTGTATGTCTCCTACATTTATAAACTGTACGGTTTAAGGACAGGTGGAAATTGGGTATCATTATATAAGCCATAGAGGGAAATTATAAGCAATTTTATAATTAAATTAGCCTAAGCCCGCGGTTACGCTCATTTAAGACTTGAAGTATAGTTTTTTTTTACATATGAATTGTTTTGACTTTTAACTACGAAAAGTGAAAGCACGATTAGTTCCAAATCACTAATTATACGACGCCGGAAAAGGTTGCGATAGATTCTGGTTGCGCAACCTTCCATATAAAAGTAACGCAAAGTTGCGCAACCTCGCTCCATCCATATGAATGTAACGCAACCTTGTCTGCGAAGATGTGCGAGCAGCAAGCGAAGCGGTGACAATCGGCGATCGTTTGTTCGTTTCTTTCGGCACAGCTCGGCCGACACAACAACACAACACAATGTTCCATGCTTATGCTGTTGTTGTTTTTGTAGAACAATGTTTCAATTTTTGGTTGGTGACATATTCACATGTGTGCGCATATGTATGTTTGTATGCTTGTGCATTATTGAAGTTATAGTTCTTTTTCTTTCGTTTGCCTTTCTGCGAATTCTGAACTATTTTACGTATGTTTTGGTTGAAATACTCTGCGTTGGCCTTTCAGAATCACACAGAATCATTTCTGTGGTTGTGAACTGACCCACCAGGACGAGGTATATGGTTTTATCTGGGAGCGTGAGATTTAAGAAAATCGCTCGCTTACAAGGGATAAAATGACTTCTGAGTGGCGATTTTAAAGAATAAATTCACAGAATCATTTCTGTGTATTTTGGAATTCTATACTAAGAAATATTTATTTGTATACTAATACGATGTTAAAAGGCATACATCTTCTATCCTATCTTGTGTATCTGCACATGCTCATATGAGTGTATGTATACGCATGTGCGCGCATTGACTTGCATGTTCATACATTCATATATACTTATATGTACATATATTTGCATACATTGCCGAACAAATAAATCACAAGCATACAAACATACATATGCATACACATATGAATATGTCACCAACAAAAAATTGATCTTCACAAGTCAATCCGGCAGCCAAATTGGCGAAGAACAAAAGAGATATGATTACGCTGCATATTCTCTTCCGCAACGAAGAGACGGAACTACTTTCTGAGTCAAAATTCATTCATTTAGACTTTGCTTTATTCTTCATTTTATGTGCATAATAAATTTATAAAATGTGAATTTAAGTTTTCTAGTTTTCTTTCATACAAAATGATATGCATTTCTGAATATCACTAAGAAGTATAACTTCATCCGCGCGTAGGGACTCCACGCACCTTTTTTTTTTTCAAAAAACAACGTCGCGTTGTGTAACAATGCCTTCTGACTACCAAGATGTCATGAAATGCATTATTCTTCTTCTTCTTAAATTGGCGTAGACATGGCTTACGCGGTTATAGCCGAGTTAAAAACCGCGCGCCGTCATTTCTTCTTTTCGCTACGTGGCGCCAGTTGGACATTCCAAGCGAAGTCAGGTCCTTCTCCACCTGATCCTTCCATCGGAGTGGAGGTCTTCCTCTTCCTCTGCTTCCCCCGGCGGGTAATGCGTCGAATATTTTCAGAGCTGGAGTGTTTTCGTCCATCCGGACAACATAGACCTAGACAGCGTAGCCGCTGTCTTTTAATTCGCTAAACTATGTCAAAGTCGTCGTATATCCCGTACAGCTCATCGGTCCATTGATTGTGATATTCTTCGTGGCCAACGCGCAAAGGACCATGAATCTTTCGCAGAAATTTTTCTCTTGAAAACTCGCAACGTCGACTCATCCGTTGTTGACATCGTCCAAGCCTCTGCACCATATAACACGACAGGAATAATGAGTGACTTATAGTTTGGTTTTTGTTCGTCGAGAGAGGACTTTGCTTCTCAATTGCCTACTCAGTCCGAAGTAGCACCTGTTGGCAAGAGTTTATCCTGCGTTGGATTTCCAGGCTGACGTTGTTGGTGGTGTTGATACTGGTTCCTAAGTAGACGAAATTATCTACAACTTCAAAGTTATGACTGTCAACAGTGACGTGGGTGCCAAGTCGCGAGTGCGACGACTGTTTGTTTGATGACAGGAGATATTTCGTCTTGCCCTCGTTCACTGCCAGACCCATTTGCGTTGCTTCCTTGTTCAGCCTGGAGAAAGCAGAACTAACGGCGCGGATGTTGAGGCCAATGATATCAATATCATCGGCATACGCCAGCATCTTATAAAAGATTGTACCTGCTCGATTAAGTTCTGCAGCTCGAACTATTTTCTCCAGAAGCAGGTTGAAAAAGTCACACGATAGGGAATCGCCTTGTGTGGAACATCGTTTGGTATCAAATAGCTCGAAAAGGTCCTTTCCGATTCTGATGGAGCTTTAGGTATTGCTCAACGTCAATTTACACAGCCGTACTGGTATTGCGGGGATACAAAATTCAGACATCGCGGTATACAGGCAGCTCCTTTTCGTGCTGTCGAAAGCAGCATAGTGAATATCTGGTCGGTTGTTGATTTGCCAGGTCTAAAGCCACACTGATAAGGTCCAATCAGTTGTTGCCGGTGGGCTTTAATCTTTCACACAATACGCTCGATAGAACCTTATATGCGATTTTTTATGGATTGGTAGAGCACACTTAAATTCCAATCGTTGGGCATGCTTTCATCCGACCATAATTTTACAAAGGAGCTGATGCATGTCCTTATCAGTTCTTCGCCGCCGTGTTTGAATAGCTCGGCCGGCAATAAGTCGGCCCCTGCCGCTTTGTTGTTTTTCAGGCGGGCAATTGCTGTTCGAACTTCTTCGTGGTCGGGTAGTGGAACGTCTGCTCCATCGTCATCGATTGGGGCATTATTACTGGCAGTGAATCTTGGTGTTCATAAATACATATATGAACATGACTCTTTTATTTCTTAAGATATAATTATATATAGAAAATTATATTTGTGACACAAGTACATTAATACATTGAATATACACATGTAAACAATAACTTAAATAAAAAAATAACAGTCCACTAAGTGTCAAGTGCAATAGTAAGCAACAAAATTGTAATATGAAATTTTGCTCAAAAAAATGTAAAAAATCATTGCCTATTGAATAAAACTCATAAAATAGTATATATGTACATAAAACTAGTATAAATATACAAACATACATACACCAAATACTGATGCAACATATGCAGCAACTGATAACAGACTATCTATGGTGTGCACCGTTTGAGTGTTATGCGTAATTTGAAAGAAGGTATTCATAAAACGAAGCCGAAATGATGGGCCAATTGCATTATGATAATGCACCGTCGCATTTCTACTACGATTCTTCGTGATTTTTCGCCAAATTTTAACTAATATTATGTTGTCAAAAAGGTCTTCGTGTGGCACCCATACATCGAGCTTCTTAGTGACTCCAAGCTTCTTCAAATGGTTTTATAACGGATTGATGACTACTTTGCCGGCCTCTTTCGACCAATTCAGCGATTTTATCGCAATTTTCGACGACAGGCCTTCCGGAGCGTGGCGCATCTTCGACCACCTCTACACCAGAACGAAAACTTTGGAACCATCGTTGTGCGGTGGAAATGGAAACTGTATCGGGTCCATAAACTGTACAAATTTATTGGCGGCTTGACTGTAAAGTGTGCCGTATTTTCTCTTTATTTTGCTCCATGTTTGCGACGCTATAACTCATGAACGACGACTTAAAAGAACACGACAATCAATCAAACAAGTGTAAGCGCGTGAAATGGGCTTTTCAAAAAGGTATAGCATGACCCGATGCGACGAATAAAACTAGAACTATGCTCTTTCAGCGCCAACTAGCAAAAATACCGCAAGACTTTTTTGACAACCTAATATCTTGCCGCAACCTCCGTATTCGCCAGATTTAGCTCCGTGTGATTTCTGGATATTCAGCAAACTCAAACATCCGGTGCGGGGAAAACGTTTTGACTCAATAGAAGACATTAAAAGTGAATCGATAAGCGAATTGAAGGCAATTCCAGAAATTGACTTTGGCAACAGTTTGGAGGATTGGAAAAAACGTTAGCAGAAGTGTACGAGGGCTGCTATATATATTTCTGGCCTAATAATGAAAATAGGAATATTTATCAACGAAAATAGTTTTATTGTTTTTCAAAATATTCTCCATCAAGATTTATACACTTTTGCATGCGCTCAAACCAATTTTCGAAGCACTTTTTCCACTCCGATTGAGACACCTCCAAAACATGGTTTTTGAATGCTTCAACAGCATCTTCTGGCGACGAAAATCGTTGACCACGCATTATTTTCTTGATGATGAGAAGTCATTGGGTGCCAAGCCAGGGCTGTACGACGGATGGCCCATCAATTCTACGAATTGGCCGGTCAAAAAGGTGCTGGTTTGAGCCAATGTGTGAGAACTCGCATTGTCATGGTGCACAATGATTCGTCTTCTTTTGTTCGTTTTTCGAATTTCTCCGAAGGCTTCAGGCAAACAAATGGTGGTGCACCACTCAGAATTGACCGTTCTACGTTGCTCAAGCGGAACAGTCGCCACATGACCAGTTTTGCCGAAAAAACAGGCGACCATTTGCTTCGAAGTGCTTCTTCCACGAACAAC